>NC_056730.1:31028864-31086364 GCF_019279795.1 Protopterus annectens | reverse complement strand
GTTATGTATGAAGTCTACTTTGGTAAATATCGAATGTGCATTTATACACGACAGTGATAAGCACAGCTCATGAACTTTGCATAACAGTAGTGTTGAGCTTATTTGTAACAGCTGTGGGATAAATTACATAAGGCAGCTCGAATAGGGGTTGCTGTGAGCTACTTTTAGGGTGAGGGGTACTCTTCTCTGTGCATTATGCACCTACATGCAGTTTGCTGCACCTGTACATAGCAAAAACCTATTTACTGATAGGATTTGATTATATTAGGAAAAGTTACAAGTGAATAGAATGCATATTTCTACCTTGTAACAGTAAGTACAGATCCACGCAGTATAAAGTAAACATGAAAAATGAAATCATCGTTATCGACCGCCATTTTCTAAATGGAGCAGGGATGCTATGTCACTTGTCACCACCTCTCAACTCAGTACCACTCTCATATCTTCTTTGACAGCCCTGCCCATCTCTTCCACATCTTCTTCATCAAATCATTTCCTCTCCTGCACATATGCCTGGAGCACCTTCTCTACAACTGGAGCTACTCTGGCTTCTGCTCTTTTTTCTACTGAGCTAAACTCCATTTCTCAAACCCCACCAAAGTGGTTATGATCCATGAGCAGATAATTCTCACGTACGTTGTGTCTTTTGGTTGGACTGCAACTTCTGCAAAACTAGAGCTTTTTCCCAACAGGCCTCTCCTGTTATTGAGCATGCTTGCTGAGCTAGACATTCTTGGTGAAGAAAACTAAACAAAATAAATTGAACTGATAAAGCAAATAACTTTTGTGTTCTTTAAAGTAAATTTTAATCAGGATTTTTTTTAAATGTATTTTATTGATTTT
This sequence comes from Protopterus annectens, assembly GCF_019279795.1. Lineage (NCBI taxonomy): Eukaryota > Metazoa > Chordata > Ceratodontiformes > Protopteridae > Protopterus > Protopterus annectens. The sequence continues at coordinate 31,085,521 of NC_056730.1, read as the reverse complement.
TCATGAACTCCTCAGATAAAGCACAAAAGATAAATGAAGAAACAGTTTCTAAGTCAGAGATGAATACCAATAATGCTATTAAATGTTAACGTCAAGTGTTGTTGCTACTGTGGTGCAGCATTCTGCAACACTTACAGATAAACATCATAATACATGAGGGAACGATTAATAATTCCAGGAAAAGCATATTTAAATTCCTGCAAGTACAGATCACCCCTATCAAAATCCACTTACATGAATGGATTCTACTTACCTGGGTATACTTTCCTAAAATCAGTAAACAAATTTCACAGGGCAGTTACCATATTTCATTTAGGAAACTTTTTTTTTTAAACGCTTAGGGGCTACTTTGGTAGCCTATTTTAATTCTAGGATGCAACTTGGCAATTCCTTGTGTGATGATAACCAGTTACAAGTAATTGTAATACTTCACTGTAAGATATAGCATGAGAACAATTTTATCATTAATACTGTTACAGGATGAACAGGGATCAGATTCCAAGTACAGTTGTGTCTCACATACCATACTTGTAGAAGTTCAAGTAAACCAATGTTACAATACAGATTCTTGGGTCTTCCTGCCATGCAGAAGTTCATGACTGGTCTGATTTCCAGACTCTTTACATCATCCCTGGTCAATGAATGCCTGAAGACAGACGTCTAAACATCAAGGTCTAAGAAGGGTGTCAGCTGGTGACATCTTTAGGTTTTTCTATGTAGTGAACAAGCAGTTGGATGTCTGACGACAGCATGACCTCCCCAATTCTCTGAATTTCAGTGAGGAGGAAGAAGATTACAGGAGACAGAGAGGGGTGACGGAGATATGAGGACTATCTGCTGTGAACTCTTCTACCCTTGCACCCAGCAACAGGGAGAAAAGTGGTCAACAGATACAGGTGCTGGAGGCTGGGATTGTGTGCTGCAACACTGATCTACTCAAACATCTACAATTATGATAAGGGGGGCATAAACTGTACTATGTTCTTCATAATCAACACTGCAGCACTGATTCTTGGTAGGACTCTCAAAGCCAACAGTTGAGTGGTAGGTTATCTGCATGCCCCTAGGGAATAAGACTTTGCAGAATGGCAATGGTAAAACCTGCTCTAACCTGGATATATTCCTTAGATTATACTGTTTTGTAAAGGTGTGCACAGAGTTCCATATGTCTGCCTCTAGGATGGACTGGGTAGAGACCATGCCTGGTGGAGTGGGCTTTAATACCAGGTAGAGTTTTTCCATGGTGGGTGTAACAGAACTTAATGTAATTGGCTATCCATTTGGAAGTGGTTTCATTGGAGACAGGTCTGCCCTGTTTACACCTGTGAAAACCACCAGTAATTGCTATACTAGGGGTTTTGAACTGTCTAGACAGAACCTGATTTGCCTGTGTACATCTAGGGAATGAAAGACTTACTCTGCCCTGTTCTGTGGATTTGGGAAGAAGGCCGGTAGGTGGATTGCCTGCTTTAATGTAAGTTCCAATACCACCTTAAGCATAAAAGATGGGTTTGTTCTAAGGGTTACCCTATCCCTGTGAAAAATAGAGCTACAAGCCTCACGTGTAAACAGCCTTTCACTAAGACCCTCCTTGCTGTTGTGACAGCTACAAGGAAAGTGGTCTTCCAAGTGAACATCTATACACAGGCAGTGGCAGCTGTTTCAAAAGGGGGCAAGGTGAGTTTCTCTAGCACATAATTTCGATCCCAGGCAAGAATAGGGTTTCTTCTGGGTGGTCTCAAGTGAATTACCCCTTTTAGGAAAAGTCTCATGAGGGGATGTAAGAAGATAGGTGAAAAACGGTGCAGGCAAGCTGAGATGGCAGATGCATATACTTTAATACTGGAGTAAGAACATCCTTGTCTAAACAAGCCTGCAAGATACTCCAAGACTGAGTTGATGTCCACCTAAAAAGGATCGGTGTTCTTCCTGTAACACCAGATGAAAAATATCTTCCATTCTGCCAGGCATGATTTTCGGGTATTGGGATTCCTTCCCTCCTTTAGAATGCAGAGCACATCCATGGTATGGGTGACATTCCCTGGTGTGAAAACCAAATCATCCAGGCTAGTAACTTCAGTGTGGCTAGGTGAGGCTGGAATATAGATCCCTTAGCTTGATTTAAGAGATCTGTTTACTGTGGAAGGATGTGGAATCTCCCCTCACTGAGGGTCAAGAGAAGGGAGAACAAGTGTTGCCTCGGCTAGAAGGAGGCCACTAGGATCATGCTGGGCTTATCTGCCCTGACTTTTATCAGTACCAGTAGATCAGAAGCAAGGGTGGGAATGCATATAGGAAAAGGTCTGTCCATCTGAAATAGAAAAATTCTATTTTTCAAGTCCCTGTCTATTGAGTTCTGAAGCAGAATTTTGTAGTTGTCTGTTCTGCTGAGAGGCAAACAGGTCTAATGAGGGGACCCCTCCATTACAGAGCTAGGTCTAGAAACACCTCTTTCTTCAGCATCCATTCATTGGGGTCTAGATGATTCTTGCTTAGAGAGTTTGCCAGGGTATTGTTTTGACCCATAATATAAGATACTGTGAGAATCAATCTTAGTTCTTGAGTCAAAATCCAAATCTTCCTTGAGAAACTGCATGAATGTTAGAACAGGGTACCCCTTACTTTTGTACCACATCACTGTCATGTTTTTCTGCCCAAATCTGGGAGGTCCCTGGGCATAAACTGCACTTTAAAACCTTTATAGCCAGGTAAACTGCTAGTAGCTTCTTTTGGGTTATATGCAGTTTTCACCACTGTGATGTCTAAATGCCTTGCACTTTCAAGGGACTTAAGTGGACTCCCCAAGCTATGTCTGAGCCATCTGTGGCAATGGTCTTATCTGCTGTTTAAAAAGAAAAATGAATCCCTGGGTTCTGCAGTATGGTATTCGTTCAACATAGTAGCTCCTTCTACAGGCATGGAAGGAGAAGCAATATGGTATCCAGGGGCTGAAAATGCTGTTCCCAAGCACTTTTTAGGAACCACTGAACTTTTCTCATTTGTAACTTTGCAAGTCAAATCATGAGAATACAGGATGCTATGTAATCCAGAATACTCAGAAATTCCTTTGTTGATATGTGTTGGTTTATAAGAGACTGGTCAGCTAGTGTGTCAGGAAAAATATCTTGCCCTGGGGAATGAAGGCCTTCTGTTGGGCCAAAGTTATTAGGGATCCCAGAAAGAGGATCCTTGTTTGAGGAAGAGTTTGTGACTTTTGAAGATTTAAAGTGAGACATACCTTTTGAAAGCAGTCTACTGTGACCTGCAAGGCATCTGGGGTCTCTGCTGTGCACTTTCCCTGAATGAGACAGTCATCTAGGTAGAGGTGAATATGAGCTCCCAGAGTTCTGCAATGTGTTACCACAGGAGCTAAGCATTTTGTGAAAACTCTGGGAGCACTGGACAGCATAAATTGTGAAGTGCAGACTTGGAAGTGAGAGCCTGCTAATACAAATCTTAGGCGTTTTCTCTGACTGTCTGCTGCAGGGTATGGAGGTAAGCGTCAAAGGTATCATAGACACACTTCAGGGAGGGTTTGGAGACTTAGGAAGATTCTCTTGCTGTCTCCTGAATTTCCTTTGATAAGGTTCTATCCTCAATAGAGTCCACCTTTGTTAGAATTTTGCCCTGTAAACATTCAAGGCACTTTAGCATACAGAATCAACAATTTAATGCTCTCATTGCAGTTATAAGCTTTTTTTTCCAAATCTGTCTACTTTTCCTGTCATTAGATATGGGATGTCTAGTTGGCCCCTTAGGTACACCTTTTGTGGATTCAGTAGAGACCACTGAGAGGCCAGCCTAGGGATTTCTTGTAAAGGTGCTTGTGACATTCTAGCACTGTGTAAACCAGTCTAGCTTCCTAGGACCAGGTGGTAAAGAATCAGGATACAAAGCAATGTCTTCAAAGTCATCCAGTACTATGTGTACAGGAGGAATAGCAAATGGGCTGGGAAAAGGCAAACTTAGCAGTTCTCTGTAATGGGTTTCAGCTTGTGAGAACTCTTTCCTTTCCCACTTGAAATCCCCCTCTATTCTAAGTTTCTGATGGAAGACTACCAGAATAGGACAACTCCTCCTCATCTTCTCAGCTTCAGGAGTCTAAATCTTCCTGAAAGGACAACTCCCTGCTTCTTTTAGATGGTGAGGTTTCAGAAGCAGGCATATGGGAGGCCTCCCAGAATTTCATGAAGACCAAGAATTCCTGTGCTACTTTTTAGGAGGTCTGGGTCTTCTACCTGAGCTGAAGTGGCTGAGGGCAGAGGCAAAGAAAAAGAAATGGTCTGCTTCGGTTTAAGTATCCATTTAGAGGGTATGAATTGATTGTGTGGTTGTCTGACTGCGACTCTGGTTAAGGTTTCCATAGCCAAGATAGACAGGGTGTCTCCTGCAAGACCCACAACCTCTATATCGAAAGCTGAGGGCTGCTGAGTGACCTCAGTTCTGACCATCTGTGCTGTGGTAACATTGGTAGGTAGGCCACAAACCATGGTGGCCTCCCAGGGGGTCACGTCACATGGTTCAGGCCTAGGAGTCACTAGACCAGGTGGATGCAAAGGCATCTCACCTGGGTCATCTGTCAGTTAAGGAACTGGAGCCAGAGCTTTATCTGAAACATCAGAGTACTTGATTTTTTTTTTGTCTTTACATTTCCTCATAATGGAACTAGCTGTGACTGAGAAGACCTAGTGGTAACTATGGGCTGTGAAGCCACCAGGGGGAATAATAGCTGAGGACGCCATATGAGCAGCTAATACCTCGTTCCTACGTTTGAGGGGTTTTGCTTGGAATTTAGCACAGCTGGAACAATGTGCTGAGGCCCCAAGCAAAACAGACAAAACAAGTGAAAATTGTTATGTAGGATTAACTTCTCATATTCCAAGCAATTGTTGACCTTTTTAAACATTAAATAAATAGAGGAAAATCCCAAATGGGGTACTTACCCGACTGGAAGAAAGTGACACTCTGAAAAAGCGAACAGACCGACAGACTGTGAGTGTTTTGAACACACATGAAATGCATCAACCTGCACCACTAGAAAGAACTGAAGATGGCACCAACAGACCCCCTTCTTATACCCTGATGTCCAGGCCTTGATCTTCGGACATCCTGCTGGTTAGGGTTGATGCAAAGACTCTATAAATTGGGTCAATCACAGGCTTATCCATATCAGGAAAACACATGAATCAGTACTGCAACACTGACTACGATGAACATCAATATATCCTCAAGGCAAGATATGTGTGGCATGGATTGACTACAAAAAAGCATTTGAAAGTATCCCAAATTCATGGATAAAAGAGTGCTTCAAAATGTATAAGATACACCCTAAAGTGATAGACTCTGTTACAGTGACCATGAAACAATGGCAGACTACTTTGCAATTAAATCATGATAAAGGACAAATTACAATCTCAGGGATAAAAATTCAAAGAGGGATATTCCAGGGTGACTCTCTGTCACAGCTGCTATTCTGTCTTGCCCTTAACCCATTATGCTGTCTACTTAACATCTTAGGCCATGGCTATAATTTGGCTCCTAGAAAACAACAAAGTCTAAAGACTTCTCATCTTCTCTTTGTCGATGACTTAAAACTGTACAGTTCATCAGATGAGGAGCTGAAAGCACAGCTGCAGGTTGTCAAAATGTTTTCAGATGATATAAGAATGTCATTTGGTCATGATAAGTGTGCAAAAGCAACCTTTAAAGCAGGAAAACTGCAGCAACTAGAAAATATCAGTCTGGGACAGGAATGTCATACAAAGGAACTTGAGCAAGAAGAAGTGGCTAAATACTTGGGAACTGATGAAGGATCAGCAATAAAACATGAACAAATGCGTAAAAAACTTGGTAAGGAATTCTTCAGAAGACAAAAATTAATCCTGAAAACAGCATTGACATCTAGGAATAAAATCCAGGCTATAAACCAATTTGCCCTTCCTGTCCTAACTTACAGTTTTGGGGTGACTGATTGGCCCCAAAATGTGTTGGATAAATTAGATATTAAAACAAGAAGGATGCTTCATGCTCACCAAATTATATACATATATATATATATATATGTATATATATATATATATATATATATATATATATATATATCTGCAATCATGGGACCTCACAGATATCTGCTGACCTCACAAGACACAAATGTAGTGAAAGTTTTGAAACATGAGGAGAATAAATCTAAGATGACTTCTCTGCTTAGCCTAGCAGAAGCATATCAGCATCAAGCAGGAATGGAAATCAAACCAGAAGTAGATAAAAATCAGGCAGCAACTGAATGTGGCAAAAAACAAAAGAAAGAATATAAGGTGAAGGACCAGATGAAAAGGCAAGAAATGTGGAAAACCCATAAATATAGTTGCAAGTATAGAAAACTTCTGGAAGAACCTCATGTTGATCAGGAACGAACGAAGGAATGGTTAAGGAGAGGTGAATTCAAACCAAGAGGGGAAAGGTTAATTTTGGCAGATCAAGACAGTGGTCTACGTACACGCTGCTTTGCAAAGTCCATTGAACATGTGGGAGAAACAGACAAATGTAGGTTTTGTAAAACCAAACTGGAAACAGTTGCATACTTCGTTGACAGTTGTGACATACTAATGGCAGAAGGACTGTATACCAAAAGGCATAATAATGTGGTGAGACTGTTACACTGGGGATTGTGCAAATATTATTGATTTGAAGTGGCTGAAAAGCACTGGAAACATGAGCCTCAAAGCATAATAGAAAATGATGAAGTCTACATCACATGGGATCATCCATTATCTAAAATTCAAAAGACAGATGCTAGAAAAAGTACAGTTGTTTACACTTACCATAAATGTAGATGTTCAAGTGTGTTCACTGTTGCAGTCGTCACATTTGGGTTATCTGCTTGCAGTAGCCCTCAGTCAGCCTGATTAACAAAGTCTTGGGTCCTGCGTCGGTTGCTGTCCCTTCTTCCATGACGTCAGGTCGTCAGGGGTATAAAACATGCAGCCACTGCCATTACATCAGTTTTTGTTGCCCCAGACGTCAGGTGCCCCCTTAATGGGAAGCAATTAAATTTATAAATATACAACGTTATACCTCCAACAAAAAAGCAAATACACCAAAAAGCTTTTGAGCATAGTAAAGGAGGGAAGACATATAGCCAAAAGAAGTAAGGGGGATGGAGGGAGGGTAACCAGGACTGCAACAGTGAATACTCTCGAACATCTACATTTATGGTAAGTGTACACAACTGTACTATGTTCTTCGTGTTTCACTGCTGCAGTCATCACATTTGGGTAGATTCCCAAAGCTAAGGATGGGAGGAGGAATTTAGATAGCATTAAGACCAGCTATAAGGCCCTGCAAGACTGCAGTGGCAAAGCCAGCTCTGGATTTAGAGAAAACTGGCAGATGGTAATGCTTGATGAAAGCATGTACAGAACTCCAGGTAGCAGCTTCTAGGATGTCCCTGGTAGGGACGCCTCTGAGAAAGGCTGTAGAGGTAGATGCAGTCCTGGTTGAGTGGGGTCTGAACCCCTGTGAGATAGGTTTTCCATGGTGCTTGTAGCAGAAATTAATGCAATGGAAATGGTTTGCTTTGAAATAGCCTTCCCCTCTGCCCCTGCAGCAAATGCCAACAGCAGTTGTTCAGATTTCCTTTGAGGTTTAGTCCTGTCCAAGTAGAATCTAAGTTGTCTGTGCACATCTAAGGAGTGCAGTATCCATTCCCCTTTGTTCTGTGGATTAGGAAAGAAGGTTGGCAAATGAATGGACTGATTAAAGGCCACACTGGATACCACCTTGGGCATGAAGGAGGGATTGGTCCTGAGGGACACCCTGTCTGCATGAAAGATGATGAAAGGCTCCACTGCCATAAGGGCCTGTAATTCAGATAACCTTCTTGCTGAAGTGATTGCTAAAAGAAAAGCTGTTTTCCAAGACAGGAATTTTAAGTCTGCAGTAGCAGCTGGCTCGAAAGGGGGAAGAGTGAGTTTCTCCAATACAAAGTTAAGGTCCCAGGCTGGAGTTGGAGCTCTCCTGGGTGGTCATAAATTTTTGGCTCCTCTGAGGAACTGCTTGAGCAGTGGATGAGAGAAGAGAGGAGGTTCTGTGTTATAATGAGCTGAAATGGCTGAGGTGTGAATTTTGAAGGAGGAGAAAGACAGGCCCTTGTGAAGCATCTCAGTTAAGTATTGTAAAATCTGAGGTAAACTGGGCACTGCTGTGCTCATCCCTTGAGATTGGTTCCAGGCACAGAATCTTTTCCATTTTTCAGCATAAGATTTTCTAGTACTAGGCCTCCTTGCCTCTAAAATGATATCAATCACTGGTTTACTGAGGGATGGTAAAGGATAGATTAGGTAATTAGCCAGGCTGCTAGGTTCAGTATTTGAAGCTGAGGGTGCACAATCTGGTCTCCTGCTGAGATAATAGGGTAGGAGTCTGAGGCAAGTGCCATGGGGCTAACAGTGACACACTGCGCAAGAGGGGGTACCAGTGTTAGCGTGGCCAATCTGGTGCAATCAAAATCGTCTTTGGTTTGTCTTGTTTGATCTTTAGTAGTACTTTGGAGAGCAGAGGCAGAGGAGGAATGGCATAAACTGATAGTTTTTTCCAGCTGAAGGACACAGCATCCACTTTCCAAGCTTGCTTGTGGGGAGTCCTTGTGAAAAATATGTCCAACTGATAGTTCTGGTGGGAGGCAAACAGGTCTATATCTGGGCTCCCCCATTTGCTTGTCAACAAGCTGAAAATCTTTGGTTCCAGTTTCCACTCGTGTGGTTCCATGAGGTTTCTGCTTAGTTTGTCTGCCAGTGTATTTAGTTTTCCTGGCAGGAATTGAGCTTGTAGATGCACTTGGTAGCTCAGAGCTGTGTTCAACAATGCCATGGCTAGGCTGCAGAGGGGGTAAGAATGTGTACCCCCCTGCTTGTTTATATACCACATAACAATGGTGTTGTCCGTCTTTACCATTAATTGTCCTGGAAGAATGTGGTCCTTGAAGGTTGTCAGAGCATTCTGTACAGCTAACATTTCTTTTTGATTGATATGCAGATACATTTGACTTGGGTTCCATTTGCCCTGAATGCACTTCCATGCCAGGTGAGCCCCCCTATGCATAGTCTGATGCGTCTATTGTTAGGGCTTGGGTGGCAGGGGGTAGTGTGAATGGTAGTCCCTTGTTTTGGTGGCAGGCCTCTGCCCACCAAAGGAACTCTAGGCATAGGCAAGATATGATAGGAATCATTGCTTCTAGATCCTGAGAATGTTGACACCATAGGCTTTTTAGATACCATTGTAGTTTCCTCATATGCAATCTTGCATATGGAATTAGAAGAATGCAAGAGGCCATGAACCCCAAGGCCTGTAGTATTTGCCTTGCAGATAGCAGGGTTTTTGTGGCCACTTGTTTGAAGTAGGTTGTCAATGAATTTGTTTCTCTGGCGTGAGGAAAGCCATCTGGGAAGTTGTATTCAAGCTTGCTCCCAGGAATATAATTTGTTGACAGGGTACCAGGTGTGATTTCTTTTCGTTTATGGTGTACCCCAGGCAAGTTAGCACCCTTTGTACAAATGCCAGATGATTTAGTAGTATGTCCTAGCTTTCTGCCTGAATTACACAATCGTCCAGGTATGGGTATATCTGAATATTTCTTTGCCTGCAAAATGCAAAGACTGGAGCTAGGCACTTTGTGAATACCTTGGGCGCAGTAGATAAGCCAAAGGGCCATGCAGAGAACTGATAGTGCGTGTAGCCTGCTTTGAAGCGTAGGTATCTTCTGCAAGATTCCCTGATTAGTATGTGCAGGTATGCTTCCTTTAAATCTAGTGTTGCCAACCATGCATCTTTGCCTAGCATAGGGAGCAACTGGTAAAGAGTCAGCATCTTGAATTTTGGAATCACCAAAAAGGTGTTTAGAGTAGACAGGTCCAGGATAGGACGGCATGAATTGTTTTTTTCTGGGTACCAGGAAAAGTCTCGAGTAGAAACTTTGTCCCTTTTCCTCTTCTGGTACCAACTGAATAGCCCCCATGCTTAAGAGAGAAAGTACTTGCTTTTGGGCCTCTACCACTGATTTGGATCTGGCCACCCGCTTGGTGTTGGTAACGTGTGGAAATGAAATCTGTATCCCTGGGACACTATATTTAAAACCCATTTGTCCTGGGTAATGAGTTCCCAGTTCTTTGCTTGCAGAGCAATCTTTCCCACCAAAGGGGCAGTCAGTTGAGAAGTGCTTGGAAGTTTTAAAAAGAAGCCACTGAGACAGTTTACCATGGGGGGAATTTTACTACTCCCAGATTTGGAAGTGGAGGCCCCTACTGCTTAGTCCTGTGCGTACCCAGGGACTGAAGCCTGGGAACGCTGCTGGATCTGGGTTTGGACTTTGAAGGTCTGGAAGAGGCAGGAAAGGACCAATTTTTGGAAGGCCAATGCCTACTAAACCTTGGAGGTTGTACTTGTAAAAAATCTTTAACAGTTTGCATAGATTTAGCTTTTTCCTCCATCTTTTAAGAACTTCTTCTGCCTTGTTGCCAAACAGGTGGTCCTGGTTTAAGGGAGCATCCAGTAACTTCATTTTAACATGATCTGGCAAGGATTGCTCCTTAAGCCAAGCATGCCTTCTAAGTACAGACCCAGTTACAGCAGCCCTGCACGATGCCTCTAGTGAATCAAAACCACATTGCAAAGTATGTTTTCCAACTTGTTCAGCTGAATGCAGTAAATCCTATAAATCCTTATTTTCAGCACAATCAGGAATCAACATCATTTTCTGTTTACACAATCCAATAATATGCTGCTGATACTTTAACATATGAAACTGGCAGTTTAAGGCCCTAATGGCCAAGGTTGCAGAAGTGTATACCCTCTTACCTCATCTATCCAGCACCCTAGAGTCTCTATCAGAGGAGGTAGGATTTTTGGCAGTAGTTGCTTTAATGCTCTTGGGTCCCTGTGAAATGGTCTCAGGATCTGCAGTAGGATTTTTAAAAAGGAACTCGTGAGAGTCAGGGACCTTGTAATATCTATCAGGTTTTCTGGAAGCAGGAGGTAAAGAGTCAGGGGCCAAGCTAGATTCCGAAAAGGCATCATCAACAATGTGCTGGGGCAGGAGTAAGAAATCCCTAAGCCTCTTTTTAGAATCAGAGAAATCCTGACTTTCCCAACGAAAATGCTCCCTGAGAGTATGCAAGGTTTCACCAAATGAGAAATCCTCTGGGGGGAAGCAGAGGGAATAGAGTCCTCAGCATCAGAATCCTCATAGGAAGATAAGGGCAAATCCTGGTCATCAGAGGAAACAGAAAATTCAGAATCCTGGTCAAAAGTATCATAAGCAAACTCAGTCCTAGGTCTCTTAGAGGGGGAAGGCTGGCTTCCACTGATTAAAGTAATAAGGTCTTCAGCCATTCTTATAATTTTTTTAGGCATAGAGGCCTGACCATGCGGTCTAGGCGTCAAGTTTTCTAGGCATCGTTCGGCTTTTAGGCCTTGAAGAAGAAGATGGCATCAGTTTAATATGCAAATCAGTAGGCCTGAATACACCCTCAGAAGCTGGTGCCTGCACAGCGGCTCCGGACCCATCCAAGGCAGAGACATCCGCAGGTTCTACAGTTGAAGCATCTTGCGGCATACCGAACTCTGAATGGGTCTCAGTAGAGGCCTGTGAATCTGAAGTAGCGGGTATCAGGGGCTTGCGAAAGCGCCTCACTGAGTACCGATGAACTGTTGACTGGCTTAGGAGAAGCATCGTCAGCAGGCGGCCTGTCTTTATGTTTGCGTTTTTTCGGAATGTTGGTAGTCGGATGGCTTACGGAAGACATATCAGGATAATTGAACCGAGCACCAAAATATTTAGAAGTGAAAATATACCGACAATGGATAGTTCCTGGCTTAAATAAGGCATAAAACTGACAGTGAGGTACGTCGTGGTCAGGGCCAAGGCAAGGAATACAGTACGAATGAAAATCTTTATGAGGTATTTGCTTTCCACAAGTAATGCAATTATTTACTTTCACTGACATCGGTTTAGAGCAAGAAAAAGTTTCCCCAGTGGGGTACTTAGCTTTTAGTTGAAGACTTCGGTTCTGAAACTCGAAAACAAAAATTTCAGGAGTCGGCCGACCAGCACTTGCAAACTGCTTCTGCTTCTGCTTCGGGCACCGCATGGCAAGAAAGACTGATGTAATGGTGTCGGCTGCATGTTTTATACCCCGACGACCTGACATCATGGAAGAAAGGACAGCAACCGACACAGGACCCAAGACTTTGCTAATCAGGCCGACTGAGGGCTACTGCAAGCAGATAACCCAAATGTGATGACTGCAACAGTGAAACACGAAGAACATCCAAATATGACAGTCCAAGAAAAGAAGACAAAAGCAGCACTGATCGTTGAAATCACCACACCCGGTGACTACAGTGTCCTTCGTACAGAGAGACACAAAGTTATAAAATATCAGGATCTGCATGCAGAAACTAGAACAATGTGGAAGAAGGATACCTAGATAGTTCCAATAGTAGAAGGAGCAATGGGTCTTATAAAAAAAAGAGTCTACAATCATATTTAGATATGCTACCAATACACGTAACTCCACACGAATTACAGAAGGAGTCATTACTGGGCACATTGTGGGTGCTGTAAAGAGCACTTTTGGCTGACAAAGAGTGAAACAATATTAATTTCATGAACTTTAATGGTACTTTGACTTAGGAATGGGGTCCATTCCTGTCATGGTATTAGAAACCCAAAAGATTTGGAGAAATTAAAAAGGTACTGTTGAAAGCTTGCAAGCATTTAATGACAATCACAATTCCAAGATTAGTCCTCTCTGAATAATATGCAAATAAGGGAGCACACAAACTTACCTGATCAATGCACAGCCCCTACAGCCAATTATGAGAAACTAGATCAGGATGCCCCATGATCATTTCAAAGCCCCTAGGCCCAATTATGAGAAACTAGATCAGGATGCCCCATGATCATTTCAAAGCCCCTAGGCCCAATTATGAGAAACTAGATCAGGATGCCCCATGATCATTTCAAAGCCCCTAGGCCCAGTTATGAGAAACTAGATCAGGATGCCCCATGATCATTTCAAAGCCCCTAGGCCCAATTATGAGAAACTAGATCAGGATGCCCCATGATCATTTCAAAGCCCCTAGGCCCAATTATGAGAAACTAGATCAGGATGCCCCATGATCATTTCAAATCCCCTAGGCCCAATTATGAGAAACTAGATCAGGATGCCCCATGATCATTTCAAAGCCCCTAGGCCCAATTATGAGAAACTAGATCAGGATGCCCCATGATCATTTCAAAGCCCCTAGACCCAATTATAAGAAGCTGGACTGGGATGCTTATCTTTACCCACAGCATTACTGAAAACTGGAAGAGTAAGCATATATTCAGGTATGCCACATAAAAACAGCCACGGATGGTAGAGTGGGCACCAGTATGTGAAAGAGATTTGGAAAGTGTAGCTAGCCCTGTCAGAAGGCCAGCAATACAAGTGCATTATGCTGCTGAAATAAATACATTAATGTACTCTAAAAGATACAAAACCTAAAAATATCAATACCTGAACTACCACACAAAGCAAACAAATATCCCTGAATAGCATTATCTAGGAGTCCACAACATAAACTGATATCAAACTGTAGGATGGTTACAGATGGCCAGAGACATCACTTGTTTAAGGTGTCTGCGACCGTTTTCAGTGGTTTACTAAAGGACACACCCCTTTAGGAAAAGAAATCTCAATTGCCCTTCCTCACCAACTAAATTAGTGTCCTCTCAAGGATCCATTCTTGGCCTCTTGCTGTTCAGTATCTTCATCAATTACATATACAGAGTAGCCAAAAACTGTACCATCACATGGTACACTGATGACTCTACTTTGAATTGCTCTTCTAACACATTCTCTGAACTCCCTGAACTGAGCTGTCATATTTGATTTTATCACTTGTATAGTCAATGGTGCTCAACAGCATACTGTCAATAATAAGCAGTCACTATGCAATCCTTTGCATGCAATGCATCTCATGCTAATTTTCCTTCTAATGTGCTTGTTCTAGGTACACAGCCGAATCATTCCACCACGTATTAATGCTTGACTCCTGTTCTCACTTAACTATACTCAGTATTTGTTTCTGAATACCCCCTTTTGTTTACAGTAAGTTGTACAATTTCAACTTGAAGGTGAAACGATGAAAGTAGAGCAAGGACATTTAATAAACTTTTTGGTGATTTTTACAGATTAACTTTCAGGAAGCATACCCAAATGATGGGTAGTGTTAGGCTTCCTAAATATGGACTATATAATACAGCCTTTTCTTGTTCAAATCCTGACGCTGCCTGCACGTGCACGGAGTACTGAGCTGAAATTATTGAGAAACCTTCAAAGGTCATGGTTCTAAATTTGGACTATTCTAGAGAAAACATAGCTTGTGGGTTTATTGTTTTTCAGTTTACATTCAGACACAACACTTTTCCCTAAGACAATCCATTCCAGATTGCTTTATACTTCTCTAGTATTTGACCAACTGTGAGCTCGGCAAATATTCACTGAAATTTGGGGATTTCAAATCACCATGCTCCTTCAGTTTGGATAAATTAGGCTAATTCTGGGAATTTTTTTAATTCAAAATAAAGAAATTTAAAATTGAGTTTATTTTGTTAATAATTATTTAGTCAATCACTATGAAGGTATTGTTCATCAAGAAAAATATTCTAGAAATATGTTCATCTTTATTACGTAACACTTTCAACAGAACAAAGTTCAATTTGTTCCAAAACTCTTGAAAGAATATTCTTAAAACAGATTACTACAGTGAAATTAAAACAACTGCCCCAAGATATTTAATAAACTGGTTAATATTTTTATCTCCTATTTATTGAAAATGTTAATAAGACATAGACTTAAGTGGAACATGGTGCACTTATTAATATTTAACATAATCAGGCACAAAACCAAAGTAGATTTCACACAGCAGGTTAAATACTGAAAAATCTGGGCTATTATCTGCAAAAATTGTAAAATTCTGTGGTTATTTATTTTTATTGTGACTATATCATAAAGTAGTAGCAAAATGTTTTCATGGGCAGACTAAAAGATTTAGAGAGGCAGTACTTTGTATCAGCTATAAACAAATGGATTTAAGATATAATCGGTTTTGGAAAAAAACGTAGGAAAACTGGTACAAAAATTAGAAGCAGCAGTTTAATATAGGCAGCACCTTCATAATGCTCCTAAAATGAGAGGAAAATAATGCTGCTTTCACCATGTTCATACATAAAGAAGGTAATACTGTCTTACAGAAGGTATAATGGCTGTAATTAAATAATGCATTCATGTGTTTACTCTGGATACAATGAACTATTCTTAGTTCTGATAATGTGAGCCAAAAAAGGTACCTTAGATTACAACAAAAAAAAATCTCAAAAAATCTGAATTTCTTTGGTGTATGCATCTCTCTATTCACATGTAGCTAAAACGTGGAACATTATTACATTAGACGTATATCTAGAACAAAACCATAAAATATTCATATACAAATTACATGCAAAGTACATAAAACTACAACTATTAACATTAGATAATTTCACTAGAGTAACTAACCACCTGCCATATTCTTGAAAATAATTATTTTTATATCACCATATCTTGAATGATGTAACAGATCTCTTATTCATCAATATAATTTTTTTGTTTGTCAACTCTTTCCTCCTATAAACATCTACAAAAATCAAAAATGTACTGTCTACCCTTTTGATTAACCTTTTCTCAACGTAACACTCTGCAACTAATACATAGTGGGAATCTTATTTTCTCTTATACAATCACAATACTGCTCCCACCCGTATTTCTTTCCTGTTCTTCATCCATCCCTAATACCAACATTTCTGCTGACAAAGGTTTTGAGTAGCAGTCCACTTAACGGTGTACATAATATAAGCATTTTTATATATGCATTGTAAAAACAATATTTAAATAATGTAAGCTTGATGTAAAACATTTTTTTTTGTTTAACATTTGTTTACAGGGAAAGTCCAACTTGGAACAAAGCCAATTTTCAGCGGAGGACCGGAGAGAAACACTCCAGACACGTGTCTTTGAAATGTGGAAGGAAACAAGAGCAGCCAGGGGAAACCCACATGAACACAGGAAGGATATGCGGACTCCGCACAGAAGGCACCCCAGCCAAGAATCGAACCTGAGAGCCTCTTGCTGTGAGGTGACAACACTACCGCTGCACCACTGCACCACATTTGTAAAGAGTGACTGTAAAAAAATACATTATTACGTCTATGGAGCTGTTCTCCTCGGGCCACTGTCTGCTAAAAAGGGCTCTCTACCCGGTCAGATTATTTGAGTTAACAAATTAAAATAAATAATACACATACATACATACATAAATGAATAAATAAAAGTATAATTATAACATGGAAGATAAAGACCCAATCATATTTTTTCATAAAACAGAAAGAGATTTAGTTGTCTCAATGTACTTTCAGTAAAACAGGCCCAGCTCAAAGTATTTAACAGCTTTTAAACCTTCTGTAGACCAGTGGTAAAAACATTTAACTTCTTGGTGCCATTATTGTAGCACAGCAAAGTGTGCAACAGATTTTAAAGCTGTTAGCTGGTTATCCCCATGCAGTTCTGTAATGATTTTCATCTCTGCGGCAGCTTAAAGATTCACTTAGCCATAACATCACGATTATTTTATTTTTTTTAAATTTATTTTGACATTTGTTAACCAGGCATGTTCGACTGAGCAAAAGCCCATTTTCAGCGGAGGCTTGGGGGGATAGCTCCAAATAAATAATTACAAATAACGTTACAATAACAGTCACAACAAAGATTAACAACAATTACATACGATTTTTAAATCGATAAAATACAAAACAAAAGTCATTAGAGCAATGTAGTTTGATAACAGGTGAATCGTGAAGGAGAGGAAGAAAAAGAAAACAATAGAAGACGGAGGTTACAAGATCGAGAAGCATGAATAAGTAGCCAGCGCAAAAGTAAAGTCAGAAAGGGAAGCAAGCAGAGGGAAACAGTTAGTAGATATAAGATGTTAAGGGGGGGTTTTAGCATGAACATTAAGATTCATATAAACATAAGATTAACTCAGAACTTTGGAGTAACAGGTTTCTTACAGCTAATCTCTTAGTTAATGAAAGTCAGTATAACAAGGGCATTTTCTTGACTTACAAGAATAATTAGCATTCTCAATACATTACAAGTTTGTTATGGTGACGATCTTATATAGGATCCTTGCTTCCTCAGAACTACATCAGAAAGCAACTAGCAGTTTTAAAAGCTGTTAAACACACTGTGCTGCTATAAATGGCATTCTCAAGCAAAATGTACAACTAATCATGGACAGCTTTAAAAGATATGGCAAAACTCACACTACTATGTGGTGTACTGTCACTAGTTTTATACAACTCAACTATAATCCATGAACGAGTATGGGTAATGCTGGATTTACCCATGGCTTGTGTGGTTTGACCACGAGGGTAAACCCTGATTGATCATATAAATAAGCTAGCTAAAGGTTACACAGCATTATCCATACATAGGAGTGGATTAATACTACTAACCAATACCTGTGTGTGTGTGTGTGTGTGTGTGTGTGTGTGTGTGTGTGTGTATGCACGCATATGTGAACATATTTATATACATACATAAACATGTTACTTGGTGAAACACGCAAACCATCAAACTTAATCTGGTTGAGCACAAATACTCAAAAACAAAACTTACTAAAAAAAGAAAAAAACTAATTTTTTTTTTTTTTTTGCGTGGGGGCAAGCCCCCTCTGTACCCCCAGTGATACCTCCTGCTAATTATGTATACTAACTCAGATCACACTACAGTGGTGAAAGGGAAAATTCTCCAATCCCCACTGTACCGCGATCTTACATAGACAAAAAAAAGCCAGTATGTGAGATTATTTGAATCCTGATTACACACTGAAACTTTAGATCAAAAGAAAATATTCCATATTATATAAAGAAAATGATAATAGTTTTAAATAATGGCATTGTATCTGCAAACTCTTTCTTTGGGTTGCTGATTTCTGCTAGGTTCACTGTCAGAGAATAGTTTCCTAATGTGCTGCTAAACATTACGATATGTAAGCACTGACACTTACATGGAGTATTAGTTTAAATGCACAATCCATCACAAAAGCAATGTAAAACAAAAGTTGTGCATAAATGCTCTGTGACACACACAAACCTTAAGACATTTCTGCTATGCTGACATTTTTACATCACTAGAGGTTTCTATACGCCACAGAAGGTTTCTGCTGTATACATTCCTGTCCAGTTGGCTTTAACAGGTTGATTTCCGTCTGTAGGTAATACTTGCTTTAGAATGGGCATGTTAAGTGGTCTGTGTAATCGGCGTGCAGGTATTTATAACCTAATTTGGCTGCACTGTACAATACTATTAGACACAGGCAGCCAATATTCCCCATGAATTATTACAAAGAACTGTGACTGGAACCACAATCACAACCTTGAAATGGAACAAATCTTGAGAGGTGAAATTTCCTGACATACACATAATAACCTGGGTGTGATCAGAGGCTCCATTATAATCCTCTATATATACAGAATGGGGGGAATATAATTTTAAGACCCTCAGTAAGATGGGGCTGCAGACTGTTGAAGGTTTCTGCTGCATGTAAATGTATGACCATGTCATTAAATGTCTCATCTTTAAGTACAGAAACTTTTTTAAAGTTAGTGCGTTACTTTAAGTACGCCAATCGGGAATAAACCTCAACTGAAACGGTGTTGATCAACTGTGACATTTTCTGATTCCTTCTGCCAGGATCAAGGTCTAGACTTCAACATTTTTGTTCATAATGGAACGGCAGTGCATATGTTTCTAATATGCCAGCATTTAGTTTAGGACATCACAATGGTGTCAAGGAGGATACAGGTAAAGAACTAAACTATTAGTCACTACAGGTATTAATGCATCTGCAGGAACGTATTTTGGGACACATTCTGAAACACAACATAGGGGCAGGTAAGGTTTGTTGGACACATGCAAATACCCCATTTCCCTACTTAATTTATAAGCCACACACAACACCAAACCAACAACTTATTATTTTTTCTTCACCCTTCATAAGAGATGCTTTATGTCTGTCCAAGGCCATCCATGAAATCGGTCACTTTCCTGATCCTTCTACTGCTTCAAGAAAGTGAATGCAATAATTTACATCCCTTTCTGAGAAATATGACTTCCTGCATTGTTTGTTGCACAGACGAATGTTACTCATGACTGTAAGAACAGGTGGAGACAGGTGATTAATATTAATTAGTTCTACTGTGAAAAAGGCATTGGGATCTTTACCTAGTGTTGTTTGGAGTACAGTATCTGGTAAAGACAGCATTCTAAAAATCTGCTTTAGATTACTTTATTTATGGTATCAGCAAAAAAAATGCACCTGAATTAATAATCAAGGAAAAAATATACTACAAGACTTCTAAGCATGTCCAAGGGGCATTATTAGGAAAAAAGCCAGCTGAGTTGCACTTTCTTCTACCTCCTGGTCAGCAGGACTGCAACTAAAACGCTCAGTAAAATTATCAGGCAGTGGGACTTGCATAATATGTGAACATCGATAAGCATTTTCTATCAGAAGGTGCCAAGTTTCAGCTGAAGCACTCGTCACAGTAAGAGAAAGCAGTACCTTAGATGTTCTCTCCCTCCTTAAGGTCGCCCCTTACATAATAAAATATGTAACTAGTATTAGAGGCTGCAGTCCTTTTGCAGTGCAGAAATTGCAGAATCAAAGCAGACACCTACCCATTACAAATCCCACTCTATGTACCATGAATGTGTGACAAGCACACCACCTGTCTGTCACACGTTATAAAGAGCAGGATAGTCCAAAAGTCAAATGTTTAAGAAACAACCATTTCCCAAAGGATCCTGTCTACTACACAAAATTACTGCAGATGCAATTTTGGTAGCTAGGGTTAGACACTGTACGTAAAAACACTGAGATAGCACAATTTTCTTTTTCCATAATAGTGTCTTAGCTTGAGAAAATAAATAAATAAAAACATTCCTCTGGGATTCAGTGCTTTTTATTACTAACAGTAATAAGGAGAATGTAGCTCTGCATTTCTGAATCATAAAAGGGGATATTTTCATTAAAACTGCTCAGTTCTGTGTTACTCATCCCACCTACCTAGTGTAGGTGGCATTTTGTAATGCTAATTTAGCCCACAGACTGAGCTGGCATTCAACGTGATTTCTCCAGTTAAAAAGCGAGAAAGAAGCAGTAAAAGAAAAACACAGTGCAACCCCCCCCCCCTCCACACTGTAGGGCTTTACTAGGGATAGCAAGAGTGCTGAATAAAGTACGTTATAAAACACTGTCACATTACTGGTACTGATGACGGGTCTTGTCACTTCCTCCTACACTCCCACTGAAGGTATCAGGTCAGGGACAAACTGCAAACAAGCTAAGCATTTTCCACTGCAGCTAATCTTTAACACTGGGGATACCTGTAACTGAAGGGCAACACTTCCATCGTTTTCTTTTTTTTTTGTCAAGGGGCCTGACTGTTCTCTACCCTTCTACCCTCAGATTAAGTCTCAAAACCCTTGTGGCATGACAGACTTAACAATACATGACATCCCTTCTCCTAGCAGCTATACTGGAAAATGTGTAATGATAACAACTGCTTTAATGCCATCTGTGTTACATCAGTCTCTGATGAAACACACACTTTTAGGATATTAAGATATTTTTCGTCTGGCTGAGAAGGCATTTTTGATTAAAGAAAGTAACTGCAGGACAGCGTACAATGCTGGACATTAAAATACATCTTTAGCCCAGTCCAGCTGCTGTTCAGAGATGGACTGCACTGGCGATGGCATTACTGCAGAACTGAACTATATGTTTCACAATACCTATAAAATTAATCACACACACAGCAAAATGAGACATGTGAGAAGGATAGCAATGAAGCTTTCAGTTTTATATATAATTTCAGTTTATGGACAAGATAACCTACAAGACATGGTTAGTCACATGACTTGCAAACACCTGGGAAATGATTATTTGTAAACTCACAGGTTCATATGCATGCACTAGGCTAATGATCAGTGGGGCCTTTTTAAGCCTATGTATCCCAAATCTCTGACAAATTCTGATACCCTTGGTAGTGTAAGCAGGGGCATGGGAGATGAACAAACCATTTGCAGACTGCCGGTGTCCATTAGAGACATAGGTGCTAAAATAGGAGTGAATTTCCCGACCCCTAGCCAGTTGTCTAACTTGTATCTGAATTGAGTTAGAGAGGAACTCTGATTCACATGGATGGGGAACATGTTCCAGAGAAGGGGTAGTCTCTGGGATACATACCTCTCTCTCCAGATGGTCCTGTTTATATCACAGGCGAGGTTTAAGTCTTTTGAACAGGTAATTCTGGTGCTGTTTATTTTGAAGATATGCATGTTGTCCATCAGAGTGGGGTCTGACAATGCTATGTATGCCAGATATAGATCTCCCCTCAACAGTCTGTAGAAGACAGAATACAAGGACAGGGCTTTGAGCCAATCTATACTGTTTATGCCCTGTATTCTTTTACTGAGGAATCTCTGTGGACATTCCAATTGCTAGATGTGCCTGGTTACATACATACCAAATGGGGCAGTATACTCAGTGATAGGTCTGATGAGTGACAAATACAGTGGAAATATTACCTCCTTGGATCTAGATGCTACACCTTTATTTATAAGCTACACAATGTAGAATGTCTTGCTCACTACTGTAGACACATGATGGGCAAAGGCTATATTACTGTTTACATGCCTCTCCAAGTCCCCGACTACTGGGTTGACTTTTAGGGGTGTGTTGTCAATATGGTTGCTTCCAGGGGTGGCAGACTTCCTGAAGGATACTGTTACACATTTCTTGGCATTTAGTTGTAGTCCATGCTCTAACAACAGTTATTTGCCTGTGTCATCCTCCTTTGAGAATGCTAGTGTCAGTGGGAGATGCTCCCAATTTTCAAGCATCTGCACATTTTGTCAGCCAGAGGGCCTTGACACTGGCCTTGATTTCAGAGAAGTAAATGCTAAAAAGGAGCAGTCCCAGGACCAATCCATGAGGGACTCTGCTGGTGACTGGCCTCTTTGTAGAGCTGGACTCCCAAATTCTAACTTCCTGGGTCCTATGAGCGAGCCAGCTGGCTATCCACTGAGATTTTCCCAAACCTCTCGAGTCTGTCAGTAATGCCTAAAATGTATCAAATGTCTTGGTCAGGTCAAGGTAGCCAGTGGAAACCATTTTGCTCTCATCCATTGCTTTAGTAACTTTCTCAAAGAAGTCATCCAGTTTGAGTAGGCATGACCTGCACTTCACGAAACCAAACTGGGTTGGGTTCAGTGTCCAGATGTTTCTCTATGTCATTATTGATCATTTCCATGATAATTATTTCCACAGCTTTGTATATGACACTAGTGAGACTTTATTTTATTTTATTTATTTTCCATTTGTTTAGCGGGGAGGTCCGACTGGACAGACCTGTCCATTTTCAGCGGAGGCCCGGGAGAAAAGCTCCAGCCTTATGGATCTGTAGTTTATGGGGTCCTTTGTGCTGAGGGATGACAGTTGCCATTCTCCATTCGTGAAGCACAAACCCTGTTTGCAGGCAGTGGATAAACCTGATAGGTTGTGTTCATACTATTTAGAAGGCAGCCTGGGATACTGTTGGCGCCCACTGAAGCAGTGTTCTTGGCCTTGCAGAGAGCACTGAGGACATGTTCCTTAGGGATATTTGGTGGGGAGTTATAGTTGAGTCTGGGAAAGACAGAGAGAGAAGTAAAGATAGAACTGAATTTTTCTGCCAGTAGGTTTGTTATATATTCCGGCTCAGTAAGCTCTGCACACAACTGTGTATTGCCTTTGATTGTTTTTAAACACTATTTAAGGACTGATGTACTTCCTGTTTTAATGGTTCTGAAGAATTCCACAATTTAAGGACGAAAGCACTAAACCATTTTTGTGTGTAAATAAAAGTTATTTCCTCATATTCAGTCAGAAGTTATTTGTTATTTACCAAGTCAGTTCAGAAAGGTTCCATACAGCCCTTTGGGAATTATACAACTGGTACCTGTTGCACTGTTTCTCAGAGTGGATATTTAGCTTTACTGGATTACTGACCCTCAGCCAGTTCGGCACTATGTGAACCTTTTTTTTTTTTGTGTGTTCACTGTTAGGCTGCACTGTCATACATAGTATTTTTGTTGTTCTGAGAAATAATTTATTATATCATACAAGCACCTATATAGGAATATTAGAGGATAATTTATATGTAACATCATGTTTAACTAGTGGAGATTTAGATTTACCAGTTAAATTTGACGTGTTGAGGAATAAGTTCATTGAGAGAGAGGGGATAATCCCACTGGGGTTGATTACGAGATACAGAAAGTTCTGAATGAAAGCAGTAATACAGCTAAACTATTTTTTTTTTGCACTAAATGTATTAAGTGAACATGAAACATGCAGAAAAGGGTGGTATCATAGTTATCAAGAGCCACTGAGACTACCTATGACATATGCGGGAGATGTTAGCACGTACTGTGAAATTATTAAAAACGAATTGTTAGATTTTAATTACTGATACAGATATGAGGAAAATAACTGTCGACAAACCACATTTACCTTAAAGAATAAAAGTAATTTAAAGAGCCAGTTATGCTGTAAGAGTGATAATAATGCGAAGGATTCATCTGATATACCTGTACGCAGAGGTACATACCCTTACAGATCTTGTAATTACTGTCAACATATTGTATTGATAATAATGATTTTTTATACATCCTGTGACTCAGAGAAAATATTACTTTTGTCATTATGCAAATTGCAAAAACAAGCACCTAGCCTATGTAGCAACAGGCTTGTGCATGTAAGAGTTTCTACACTGGCAAAACAAAAAGGTGCCTTAAGGACAGGATTTACCAGCATATTTATGACATCAAGAAACACAATTTGTATACTGTACGGGTGAAACATGTTGCCATAGAAGGTGTGCAACATAATTTTAGTTTCATGGTTTTCCAGTGCTTAAAATATGATGATGGGAGGGGGGTGATATTAGGAATTGTACTGAAAAAGAAGATTGTAGATTCATAGACTGTTACTAGGCTAATGACCCATGGGCCTTGTTATTAGTGTGAAAACTCTCCTTTTGAATACGTTTTTATTCCTCCCTTCCGTGGTTCCTGATCATTGCTTTTGTTTTCTGTTGCTGGCTTTTTTCTGCATTGCTAGCATATTTAATATGCCTGGAAGTTCATTTTTAGTAGCCCAATTGCTATAAATACTCCTAGAACTAGCTGGGTGTCCTTACTCCGCATTACTTGAGTTTCTGCTTGCATTTTTTGATGTTTTATAATTTTGCCCTTTGGTATGCAAGACTCTAATCGCTGGCTGTACCAATCAATATTGCTTTAGCTCTCTTCTCTTCAACTGCAGTATCTGATTTTTCCTGCTTCTGCTTTAACTGTTAAGATTGTATTATTCCATATAAACATCATGACTTCATCTTCAGCAGTTCTTTGTGGTTCATGTTTGCAATAATTCTAAGCTACTTGTAACATTTTCTGTCTCCAGTGTAAAAACAATGCCACCTTGTCTTTCAGTATAAGTGTTTCACGGCCTACAACAACATGTGTAACTTTGGCTTGTTCCGTACTGAAGAACCTACCTTTGAATGCATCTCCAACCATTTCTATGGATTTTGTAAACTGCTGCAGTCACTATCTTGAGCTGTTATTATTAACCTTTCAGCATTTGGTTTAAATGCACCTTGCCTAGGACACATACATGCCACATCTTGATTATTATGTGATATCAGTGACCTCCTGTGGAGGAATCAGGCTCTGTGGTGGGCCTTTTTTGTTCTCTTTTTTTCACTTTCACGATTTCCTGTAATCAACCTAGTGATCAAGGAAAGCTGTGAAACATCACACAGCCTTCTTCTTAGAGTTGCCAAAGAGAATGACCTTTGCTGGCTGCTCAAAGTCCTGATTCTGGTGTGGGACCATCTATGGCGTGACAGCGGTCTCCAAATTTGAACCAGCTTGAAGTGCCAGCACAAAGGACTAGAGGATTCTGAATGTGGACATTCATGGTAATATTCTGACACTTAATTTCCCTCCACTGGGAAGACCTCTTAGCAGAATTATTGAGATAGCCCTATGCTCTGCTGTTCATAGGAGCTGTAGACACTGTCCTGGTTTTGGAAGAAAGTTGGAGGTTTTAGCCTCACATCTTATTGATCCTAAAGAGGTTGGGAAGTTCCATCACGTTCGGCTATCAGCAGCTTCAACCAGCAGATCTACTATATTCTGTTCTGGATAGTAGTCCTGCTATGGCTCATGTCCTTCATCCCACATTATACTTGGAAGGATGCTGCTGGACCTGATGGCTTTACTTTGGGTGGGCATCAGATTCTATACACAGTGTTAAAAGGACTTCATTCACTGCCCAGATTCTTTAGCACTGTATTTGCTATGGTGACTGAAGTTTTGCAAGAGAAAAACCTCCACGTGTTCTCTTATCTAGACTACTGACTTCTCAAAGCCATGTCTGGGGACTTTCTGAAAATATGGGTGCTTCTGTGTTTACATTCCTTAGGAAGTTACCATAAACTGAAGGAAACCTGATCCCTATCAGCCAGGTTGATACTATCAACTGTATGTCATTTCTGCCCTTCGAGGAGTCAGATGAGGTCATGCTCTTGACTTAGTGTATGAGGATGTAATACAAAGCTATGTTCTGCTTTTGGAGTTTGAGGGCCACCATGATCTTCATTATGTTATCTGCACACTTGTAGATGTGAATGTTACAGTAGACTGTGAGCTATTGGTGGCTTTTGTGGTGTTGGATTCTTATTCCCAGTCCCTGTTTTCTGGTGGATTTTCCTGTTCATCATCCAGACCATTTGTACATTCTGATGACTGATGTTTCACTTGTAGACTGGGAAGCACATCTAAGGTTTCCTGGTGTGCATGAAGTATGGTTCCATCTGGAGAGAGATTCCTCATTATCCAGACAGAGCTATAACCAGTCTTCTTGGCCCTATTTGCCCTGGAGAAAAAGCTACTTCCAGCGTATCTCTTCTGATCAGATGCAGTCCATCATACAGCACCCTAAACAAGCAAAAGGAGCTCAATGTCTTTTGCCCTTGTTCTGGGACTTGTGGCTAGTATGACCATGGACAGGACATCTTTTACAGTTGCTCAAATACCCGGGTAAATTGGCGAGGTGGCATAATCTGTGAACTCTGCAACCCATTTCTATCCAGGAGCTGCAGAATCAGAGCTCATGGCTGGTCAGTCTTCCAGAAGTGGTTCACTTCAGACAGCAGTGTGCTCTCCATGTAGGAGAATATGATCCTCACCTTTCTCTGCTCAATTCAGTAGGGAAACAGAAGGTACCTGTGAAATGCATTCAGTCTCCTGTGCTACAAAGGATTCCTATGCATTCCTCATCATTTCCTCTGATTTCATGTCTCATCCCTTAATGCAGGAAAGAAAGACTAAAATCCAAGTTTCATTACCCTCTTGGCAGCTGACACAGAAGTGGTTTTAGGTGCTCAGTACTTCAGCTATTACACGAAATAGTTCTAGTTCCACGCCAAGCATGTCCCCAGCCCCCATGGTTAGAGTAATAACCAGCTCCACCTCGGGGTGTATCATCTGATATAAACTTCTTTATCCTGATGAATTTAGTGAATTACAAGACTCCTTTATCCTGATGAATTTACTGAATCATTTCTCAGGTACCATATTCAGACGACTGCTATGAAGTCTTCCACTCAGCAGGCCTTTTTGAATAAGTTTTTATCCCACCCTTCCATGATACCTGATTGAGGTTTCTGTTTTCTACTATTGATGTCTTTGTACCATGACCACATTTACCATTGTCTGTCTTAATGGTACCTGATTGAGGTTTCTGTTTTCTACTATTGATGTCTTTGTACCACGACCACATTTACCATCGCGTTTCTTCTTAGTTTTGATGCTACCAATTCAGGAAACCCCAAATGAACTACAGAAAGTGGCAATTCTTGGTATATTCTGGATAGTGAGAACAACACTCTTGGCAAATGCTAAAGATGGAAGCAAAACAGATTTCATGAACTTTAAATTGTGCTCTAACTTAGGAGTGGGATTCACTCCTGCAACAGTATTATAAATTAAAAAATTTTTTCTCCCTTTCCCAACCTGTTATATATCTTCTTGAATGTCTCTGCAGCTTCCATGTGCACCATCAATTCCAGCAGAACATCTTGAGAGTCCACAGCTCTCTCTGGGAAAAAAATATTTTGTAAGATCCAGTGAGTAGTCAGTACTTGGAACTATATGCAGAATTCTATTCTTTTTTGGTACTGCCCTGAACCAGTTGGCTGAACCCCTTATGGCCCCACAACCTCAGTCAATTCCTACTCCCTTCCCTGGCTTGCAGCCCAGAATCCCCCCTGTTCACTCTTTGCAAAAACAGATCCCCACCAAGAGTATTACCTTCATCTTATCTCACTCCTTTATTCCTCCATTCAGCATATTATCCTCTTTTCTAGCTGTGTTGGGGAAAGAGATGCTGAATTAATCCACCAGCCCTCCCCATTTTTTCTGTCTTAGCTACCAGAGGACTTCATGTAGCTTGTGACACTGTCAGAAACTTGCCTCATCTGTGTAAGGTGTTCTCCTCTCTGATCTCAAAGCAGGTACTATTCTTTATGTAGCTTGCAGCTGCACCTTGTCTCTCCTTTCTCTGTCATTTATAAGTGGTTTATAACTGGACACCCTCAATTCCATCTCTTTTGCCACTAGCCCATGTTTCTGTGATACCATCAATGCCCACCTTTCCCTCTGGCATCACTGTTACCATCTCCTCCATCTTTATCATCTTCATACCCAAGCTCCTTGCATTACACAGAACAGACCATTTTTTGTTATGATTTCTGTTTCGATGGTTTATTCCTTGAATGTGTAGCCATATACTCTGTGCTCGTGCGCATGTGCATTCTGCATTAAAAAATGGTGCATGAGAGCCTGTGTTTATTATACACATATAGATATAGACAGAAATATATAAACAATGATATATACACAGACACACATACATACATTTTTTATCCACCTAGTGAAAACAATACAATCACAAGTAACATCACTATCTGGTTAATAAGTTTATTCCAATATCCTGAGCTGAAGTCACCAGCAACCCACAGACTGCATCTACTAGTTACCATAGGTGCAGGATAGACTCAAACATTCATTAAGGTTTGAGATCTGCTGGAAATATCTGCATATGCATGGATTTACAGGATGTCCTACCCCATAAGAGATGACATATATAACCATACCAGCATCTATTAGTTAAACTATTAACATTCTTGGACTGCCAGCCTCTCTGTTCATGGGTTACTCATACACCTGAACTCCACTTGGTCCTTTACTTGGAAAGGACTATTAGAGGTATGCAGTTCTTATCCAGACCTGTTGGCTCTCGGGTGTCCTATGACTGATTCTGGACAAGACAACAAATGTATTGACATTCAGCCTGCTGTTACAACCACAGATATAACTAGGGTGGGGCAAAGGAGGCAGCAGCTGTTGGTACAAAATGTTAGAGGGCGTGATTGGCAGATGCTGAGCAGTCATTAGTGCCTTACCAGCACTCAGAAATGATTCCTGGCATTGCATGTGCAGTCAGGATTAAAGTATTTAGTGCTGAGTGTGTGTGGTCTAATTTGTAGAAGGTGCTTGCTTGCAAGTGATTTTACTACAGTCTAAAAACATAAAAAAAAAAAAAAGTTTAAAATAAAAATAATTTTTTTTGGGGGGGGGGGGGTCAAGTACAATAGAACATATTTTCCTCCAGACTGGAAAACCGCACATGGTGTCAGAATTGCTAGTTACAGTTCTGCTTACAGCTTTAAGTGTGGACTCAGTGCAAGAAATATTTCACTGATCACACTAAATCGGAAATAATTCAGCCCACGGTTCTACAAGTCTATAGTGGGCCATTGCTTGGGGTAGAAGAGGAAAATCTCAGTGTTTTTTATGATGAAAAGTGCTAGAGTTCAGAGATCCTAAAATCTAGAGCGTGCATTAGATTAACTATATGCATTTTATTCAAAAAGAGACAGGAGCAAGGTGAGGGACAGATTATACACTAAACCTACTGGATGGGCAGCCCAGGAATCATTTATCTTCTTCAGAATTTTCTGGTAAAAAAATAAACAGTAATACATCTTTTAAAGTGAAGGCATTGCTCCACAAGTAATCTGTAAATTGTATGTGCTACCATATGCATGTATTTTACTGTACTATAAAAAATCAGGGAATAAAACTATATGCATTCCTTCTGTGGTACGGCAAAGTTTACAGGAGCTCACAACAAAATATAAACAATAAAAACTGCACTCATAAGGAATCCATTTCTACTTTACCCCGGGTTCTTACTTTTCTAAGAGCGTGCTTGTCTTCACTCAAGTTGCAAACAACTAGAAAGCTCAGTACAGATAAAATGCACAGTTTACATAGTTGCAGATGCTGTACTTTTAAATTTTTAAGCACTGAACAAATCTGACTCTCTAAGGTAGCTGGCTGCGTAGTGTACTTCCTTGCAATCTGCCTCCCATTCTGAGTAAATGAGTGCTCAAAATAGCTGGGAGCTCTCCCTCTAGCTAGAGTGAGTTACAAGTGAGTGTTCACATGAAGTATGCCTGAAATGTTTAGGAAGCAATACATTTACATCATTTTATTACCATGTTGATATAAAGCATCTCGTGGCTAACAAATTAACAAGGTGTGCTTTTTTTTTGTATAAAATAATATTGCCAAACTACTGACTAACAGATCTCTGAGTTAACAAAACAGAGATATATGAATCAGACATTTAACAGAAGCCCTACGAAACTGAAAAAATGTTGCCCAAACAGGAGCATTGCTTTTCAGACATTTTCAGCATTCTTTAATCATATTTATTGGACTTGTTGATCACTTGGTACCAATTTGTAAGCTGTCATTCTGATTTCTTTTTTACTGGAATCAAAGTCTTTTATTTTTTTATTCGGCATTAATATTTTAATTCACACACTAGGGAATATTATATCAAACAGTAAAAAAAATACATTGCTGGAATGAATGCAATTAAGATAGAGCTTCTTCCTATATAAAATGTACAGAAAAAACTCAATTTCCCAATGCAATGCACCTACTAAAGAAGTGGATCCAAATAATTTATTCTCTATAGCAGAAATATCTGTGAATTTGTTAGCTTACAAGTATATGCAATATTAAACTAGACAGCCAACTCCAGAGACAGATTATACCTTTCTACTGCAACAGACTGCATATGAAACACTACGCTTAAATTTTGCCATTATAACAGCAGTGATGTCTAAAACGGGCTGTCCAATATTCTAAAGAAAGCACTGCTTTTTTCATAACCTAATGAAAAAGAAGATATAACAACATCCGCACACTTATGTGGAGGAGGAAAACGCTCCCTCTGGACAGGGATTACGGCAGAAATGTGACAAATGTCAACAGTAATGTTATTCTCCCACAGGGCCTCAGCAGTTTCTGTTAGTCACAGCGGTATCATATACGCAAGCTACCAGGATGCTTTGTATATATCAGTGCTTCCAATACAAGGCTGCAGCATTATGCCACGGACGGAAGTGCCCACCAACTGGTGTCAGCGTGACTCAGCCACAACTCATAGATCCCTGGGATCACACAGCTCAAATACCTAGAGTGAGGTCTTCCCAGATCTTGGCACCTGAACTCGGCATGAGGCAGGAGATACATGAGAGAGCACACTGTCAAGTATTTACATTACAGACATGTTCTTACATATTGTATATTACATGCCTCTGTATGTGAACTTTTAGTGTTCTTTAACATACAATCTCAAACTCTCTTTAAGCCTTAGTAAGAAAGCTATTTATTAGCCTTTGCACACAAGTATGTCAGACAACAGCTGCCGTATCTGCAGCGAGATCTTGGAGAGTAAACAAACTTTACAGAACAATATGACAGTAAAATGTGTTCAGCAAACAGTTAACATTAGGAAAAATTCAGCAAGGCATGAATATTATACAAGAGAAAAGTAGCGCTGAAAGGTATGTTGCACTTTGGCACCATAGTATTTTGTAGTATATGGATATTTTACTATAACCTACAACTCCACAATATCTATGCCCTTTTTTAACCAACAGCCATTGCACTGCAGTTATGTAACAACGATCCCAGATTCATCCAAAATTAGGCACTTGGGTAAGTAGGGTTTGTACATGTTAAACAAATTAAACCATACACTATGTGTAATACCTTTTAAGGGAAAAAAAAAAAAAGGTAACACTTCTTAGAATGGATACAATTTAAAGCTGAATCTGAATCGTAAGGATGAACATGTGCAAACGCACGCTGCTGCCATGTACAAACCATAGCATTTTCCATGGAAACTGCAAATGCCTTTCTCGCCTCCAGCTATTTCACTGGTACTTACAGTGAACAAAAAGTGACCTTAAGAAAACTGCATAATGTACCAATAAGATGCTAGATTAGGACTTTAAAAAGGGCTTACAAAACAAAGCTCATGGATCACTGAACGTGCAGGTATGCCTGCTGGGTTTGAAGAGGCTAAAGAATATGATAAATAAAAGTAAGGATCCTCTCTGACTATGTGTAACACACACTGCTGATCAGTGTCCAAATAAGCAATCTATGACTTAACACTGTGTGTGTGTTTGCGCACGCAGGCTTGAATTACGTAGATGCAAATGCAAAAGTATCAGTGGCACAGTCACATCAATACCAGATGTCATCAGTGTTACGTGTTCACTCTGAACCTAGAACTACAGCACCTACATTCTGCATTTTCACACTCAATGTTTTAAATAGTGAACACTGTGTATTGTTGTAGAGCTGGAATCTTTATTTTTAGGCACTGGAGTGGTAGATTTCAAAATAAAGTCAAACTTTGTCATAATTATTTATGCAAATATTACCTACGAGTGTTTATAAAATTCTGTTACATACTTACTTCAGTATAAATTTAATGCTTCTAGTATGTTATGTTAGTTAACTGAAGCCTTTGAAGGTAAGATGTGAAAGGTGTACGTGCCACTGCTCCGTATGAGACTGTATGTTATCACAGACAGTTATCACAGACGCCGAAGACCGCTGCTCCATATGAGATTGCATGTTATCAAAGACAGTTATCACAGACGCTGAAGACCGCTGCTCCATATGAGACTGCATGTTATCACAGACAGTTATCACAGACGCTGAAGACCGCTGATCCATATGAGATTGCATGTTATCAAAGACAGTTATCACAGATGCTGAAGACCGCTGCTCCATATGAGACTGCATGTTATCACAGATGCTGAAGCTCAACCACTTCACAGTGTGCTATTTCTCCTTTATATAAATGATGTGTTGCTGCACAAACTGTACTGTTTTGTACAATTTCCTCCAGGATCACAATCTCCCAGAGTGAGAGTAACACAATGTATATGTTACTGATCATTCCTTCTCGGAGAGAGAATAATAAAATGGGGAGGGGCCATAACCACCGGTCCAGAATACCACTTAAAATGACTACGTGGTCTCAGTAATCACTGGTTTCTGTACGGATTCTGAACATATACAGAGCCTGAACTCCTTTTTTTTTAGAAAGGGAAAGCAAGAGCTAGACATTTCCATTAAATCCATTTTTAAAGGGACTTCCACCCTTTGATCCACTAACTTATCCTTTTGTTAAGGAAGAGAGTGAGGGGTGAAGGGAGTGATAGCTTCCCCTACAAACAAATTAAAAAACACACCAGAATCTGTCACAGTATTACATCTGCAATGATTGGTAAACTATGCTACCTGAAAATATTTTGAGAGCTACCAAATGAATTGGCAAGCTCCAGTATTCTACATTAATGCAGGTAAAGCCTTCTACCTACACAGCAGGAATGCTTTTGTAGGGTGCTACAGTCTGGTATGGTTGCTCCCAATCTTACAGGATCAAGTACATGTTTTTCAAGCATATACATACTCCAGCTGTTAGTTATCACTGTTTGCCAGAGAACTGAGGATTAAAAAAATTAGTTTCAATTACGATCCACTGTGAAATTCTACAGAAACAAAACAGTTTGATGTTATGCACAAGAGCTCCTTGAAAATCAAAAGTTAAGAGAACCCAATGAAAGCTCACATTTCAATGAATACATCTGTATAACTTATCCTTTATTTATCCTAGCTTTATCCTTCATAAAGTTCTTACAGAGTTTAGTTAATGACATGCAGTTCAGAATGTTTGGTACTAACTGTCAAAGCCAGGTACACATTAAACCTTGTACTGGGGTGCAGCTTTTGGAAGTCTGCAGCAAACTGTGCAAGGCAGGTACATATGTCGACAAACGTATGTAAGGACATAGTAATGTCTGTTATCATCTGAAATCCTACCTTCTTCTCTTACACTAAACCTACTTTTAGTTTTAATTAACCAAGCTGGTGCAACAGTTCACACCAACATTTTGATGAAGTAGCTACTTGCTATGCAACAATCTTTATGCCTTATGTAACATTTTATTTTGCATTCTGAATTATATATTCTGGTGTACCCCACACACCACATAATATAGGTATTTGTATGTTCTGGAATACCTCATACACACCATAACATAGGCACTTGCATGTTCTGGAATACCTCAAACACAACCTAACATGCGAGTTCTGGAATACCCCATACACACCATAACATAGGTACTTGCATGTTCTGGAATACTCCATACGCACCATAACCTAGGTACTTGCATGTTCTGGAATAACCCATCTTCTTCTTCTTTCAGCTTTTTCCCGGTTAGGGGTCGTCAAATCATCTGTCCGCTCATGATTGGCAGTGGAGTTTTACAGTGTCGAGTTGCCAGCCCGGCGCCCAACCTTCCACAGAAGGCACACACACGCACACACTCACACCTAGGGCCAATTTAGAGTGTCCAATCCACCTACTGCATATCTTTGGGATGTGGGAGGAAACCGAAGCACCTGGAGGAAACCCACGCGACCACAGGGAGGACATGCAGACTCCGCACAGAAGGCACCCCAGCCGAGAATCGAACCGGAGAACTTCTTGCTGTGAGGCAGCAATGCTAACCGCTGCATCACCATGGCCGCCCAGTTCTGGAATACCCCATACACACCATAATATATGTACTTGCATGTTCTGGAATACCTCATACACACCATAACAAAGGTACTTGCATGTTCTGGAATAGCCATCTTGCACATTATTATGCGCAACAGAAGCACCATAAACAATCTTACAAACTACAAGCACCACTGGTGTACTGACAGCAATACAGATCAATGTGTGTAAGGTAAGTATATCAAGTTGTAATGCTGTGATCTAGCTCACTTTATTACTGCAGCCTTCTGTTAATATGTTACACTGTCTAACTACAGTTATCTTTCTGCTTGTTATTACCTGTTGCACTATGCAACCCAGGTTGATCCTGCAATTCAATCTGTTTAATCAGTGCTCTACCCTGGAAAACAAACAAACATAATTAAGGCCAGCAGCTGTGGTGTAGCGGGATAATGCCTATGCAGCTGTGGTGTAGACGGATAATGCCCATCTACAGCCCGAGGATAATGCCTATGCAGCTGTGGTGCAGATGGATAATGCCCTATCCAAAGCCCAGGGATAATGCCTATGCAGCTGTGGTGTAGATGAATAATGCCTACGTAGCTGTGGTGTAGATGGACAATGCCCTATCTATAGCCCAGGGATAATGCCTATGCAGCTGTATTGTAGAGGGATAATGCCTATGCAGCTGTGGTGTAGATGGATAATGCCTATCTACAGCCCAGGGATAATGCCTATGCAGCTGTGGTGTAGATGGATAATGCCTATCTATAGCCCAGGGATAATGCCTACACAGCTGTGGTGTAGATGGATAATGCCCTATCTATAGCCCACGGATAATGCCTAAGCAGCTGTGGTGTAGAGTGATAATGCCCTATCTATAGCCCAAGGATAATACCTACGCAGCTGTGGTGCAGATGGATAATGCCTTATCTACAGCCCAGGGATAATGCCTATGTAGCTGTACTGTTGAAGGATAATGCCTATGCAGCTGTGTTGTAGATGGATAATGCCTATGCAGCTATGGTGTAGATGGATAATGCCTATGCAGCTGTGGTGGAGAGGGATAATGCCCTATCTATAGCCCAGGGATAATGCCTATGCAGCTTTGGTGTAGATGGATAATGCCTATGCAGCTGTTGTGTAGAGGGATAATGCCTATGTATAGACCAGGGATAATGCCTATGCAGCTGTGGTGTAGATGGATAATGCCCTATCAATAGCCCAGGGATAATGCCTACGCAGCTGTGGTGTAGAGGGATAATGCCTACACAGCTGTGGTGTAGAGGGATAATGCCTACGTAGCTGTGGTGTAGATGGACAATGCCCTATCTATAGCCCAGGGATAATGCCTATGCAGCTGTATTGTAGAGGGATAATGCCTACGCAGCTGTGGTGTAGACGGATAATGCCTATCTACAGCCCAGGAATAATGCCTATGCAGCTGTGGTGTAGATGGATAATGCCTATCTATTAGCCCAGGGATAATGCCTACGCAGCTGCGTTGTAAATGGATAATGCCTATCTATAGCCCGGGGATAATGCCTACACAGCTGTGGTGTAGATGGATAATGCCCTGTCTATAGCCCACGGATAATGCCGAAGCAGCTGTGGTGTAGAGGGATAATGCCTTATCTACAGCCCAGGGATAATGCCTATGCAGCTGTACTGTTGAAGGATAATGCCTATGCAGCTGTGTTGTGGATGGATAATGCCTATGCAGCTGTGGTGTAGAGGGATAATGCCTATCTATAGCCCAGGGATAATGCCTGCGCAGCTGTGGTGTAGATGGATAATGCCCTATCAATAGCCCAGGGATAATGCCTACGCAGCTGTGGTGTAGAGGGATAATGCCTATGCAGCTGTGGTGTAGAGGGATAATGCCTATCTATAGCCCAGGGATAATGCTTATGCAGCTGTGGTGTAGATGGATAATGCCCTATCTATAGACCAGGGATAATGCCTACGCAGCTGTGGTGTAGATGGATAATGCCCTATCTATAGCCCAGGGATAATGCCTATGTAGCTGTGGTGTAGAGGGATAATGCCTACGCAGCTAATGCCTACGCAGCTGTGGTGCAGATGGATAATGCCTTATCTACAGCCCAGGGATAATGCCTATGCAGCTGTACTGTTGAAGGATAATGCCTATGCAGCTGTGTTGTAGATGGATAATGCCTATGCAGCTGTGGTGTAGATGGATAATGCCTATGCAGCTGTGGTGTAGATGGATAATGCCTATGCAGCTGTGGTGGAGAGGGATAATGCCCTATCTATAGCCCAGGGATAATGCCTATGCAGCTGTGGTGTAGATGGATAATGCCTACGCAGCTGTGTTGTAGATGGATAATGCCTATATGTAGCCCAGGGATAATGCCTACGCAGCTGTGGTGTAGATGGATAATGCCCTATCAATAGCCCAGGGATAATGCCTACGCAGCTCTGGTGTAGAGGGATAATGCCTACGCAGCTGTGGTGTAGAGGGATAATGCCTATCTATAGCCCAGGGATAATGCCTATGCAGCTGTGGTGTAGATGGATAATGCCCTATCTATAGCCCAGGGATAATGCCTATGCAGCTGTGGTGTAGATGGATAATGCCCTATCTATAGCCCAGGGATAATGCCTATGCAGCTGTGGTGTAGAGGGATAATGCCTACGCAGCTGTGGTGTAGAGGGATATTGCCTATGCAGCTGTGGTGTAGACAGATAATGCCTATCTATAGCCCAGGGATAATGTCTATACAGCTGTGGTGTAGATGGATAATGCCTATGCAGCTGTGGTGTAGATGGATGATGCCTATGCAGCTGTGGTGTAGAGGGATGATGCCTATGCAGCTGTGGTGTAGACGGATAATGCCTATGCAGCTGTGGTGTAGACGAATAATACCTATCTATAGCCCAGGGATAATGCCTACGCAGCTGTGGTGTAGAGGGATAA
The DNA here is from genome assembly GCF_019279795.1 of Protopterus annectens. NCBI lineage: Eukaryota > Metazoa > Chordata > Ceratodontiformes > Protopteridae > Protopterus > Protopterus annectens. The sequence continues at coordinate 31,048,386 of NC_056730.1, read as the reverse complement.
TGCCTATCTATAGCCCAGGGATAATGCCTATGCAGCTGTGGTGTAGATGGATAATGCCCTATCTATAGCCCAGGGATAATGCCTATGCAGCTGTGGCGTAGATGGATAATGCCCTATCTATAGCCTAGGGATAATGCCTATGCAGCTGTGGTGTAGAGGGATAATGCCTACGCAACTGTGGTGTAGAGGGATATTGCCTATGCAGCTGTGGTGTAGACAGATAATGCCTATCTATAGCCCAGGGATAATGTCTATACAGCTGTGGTGTAGATGGATAATGCCTATGCAGCTGTGGTGTAGATGGATGATGCCTATGCAGCTGTGGTGTAGAGGGATGATGCCTATGCAGCTGTGGTGTAGACGGATAATGCCTATCTATAACCCAGGGATAATGCCTATGCAGTTGTGGTGTAGATGGATAATGCCTATGCAGCTGTGGTGTAGACGAATAATGCCTATGCAGCTGTGGTGTAGACGAATAATACCTATCTATAGCCCAGGGATAATGCATACGCAGCTGTGGTGTAGAGGGATAATGCCTATGCAGCTGTGGTGTAGATGGATAATGCCTATGCAGCTGTGGTGTAGATGGATAATGCCTATGCAGCTGTGGTGTAGATGGATAATGCCTATCTATAGCCCAGGTGACCATTGTTCAGCTAGCAGCTCGTTAGCTTGACAGAGCTGGCAGGGAGAACATCCTGGTGGAAGGATGGCTGGGGCCAGAAGCACACATTGTCACTACCCATTGGAGAAGGAGCAGCTACACAGAGGGGTTACCTTGGGTTAGGTGTTAGGTTCACCAAGCTAACAATGGATAGTAGCTTTTGTAGTGAGAGTAGAGGTGTGCATTCAAAAAGGGATGACATTGTTGGCCACTGTGATGACAAGGTTTGCATGTTTTCCACCTCGCAGTACTTACACTATCCAAATGCTTTCATTAGCAAGATGCTGGTAAAAGCACAAAGCACTTCCATGGCTGCTTGATGATGCCCCCCAACAAACACAGCTACTGACTCTGCTCTGGGTGAAATGCCAGAGTATAAGAATAAATAAGCACTGTCTGAATGAGAGGATTCTTGAAAGTCTGCAAACACAGGGGAAAAATAATCCACTTGAATACATTTCTTGAATAGAATAAATTCATAAGAGTCTTGGGTTGGGAGGTTGGCATAATTGTCAAGGTATTCACCTTATAGGCACAAGGTGCAGGGTTTGATTCTGACATGGGGTAATTGGCTAGGCTTAAAGTGACCCACAAGGGCAGTTAGCCTAATACTAACCTATGAACATTTGGTTTCCTATATTCCTGGACCCACCTTTTTTCATGGTCTGATCATGACATGTTAGTTTTAAAGTGATTTTTCCGATGTTAGGATATACACTGTGGCATTTGATGAGTCAAGTGCTGTAATACATTTTTAGACGTGTACAATTATGTATTTGGGTAATTTTTTTTAGATAAAAAGCTTTGTAAACTTTTTATTAAACTGCTGCCAACATAACTTTAGCATTTACTATTGTGACGTTACCTTGCAGAAACATGTGTTGCATCCATAGACTTTAATTGACGCATCACCATGCATACAAGAAGGTGCCCAATTATAATCTATGGATACAGCACAACATTTTTTCTGCACTGATGCCACTAAAGTTAAAGTTTGCAGTTTTTCCTCAGTGATGTCAGTGTATGGAAATCACATTTTTTTTTCTTGTTGAAATACTACAAGAAAATGATCCCTAATGCCTAAAGGCGGTGTTCAGTTTTTTTTCACCACATGCAATGGTAAAATTAGAAAAAGTTGGAAAATCATTTTAAACAAGTAACTGCTACTCTTACGTGTTCTACACTCTCCTTATACCGCCTGCTTTCCCTCAAACCAACAACACGAAGAGTCTTCCAATATCCTATTACTTTTCCATTACAATAAAATATCTTCGATTATTCTGAACACCCATACTAGTTAATTTCTATTTGTGCGACTGTGAGTTGCCATGGAACCCAAACAGTTCTCTGCCAGCAATTCCATTAATTCACATTAGCAATCTGATCTCATTCATATGTTCTCTTTTCCTTCAGCTCCAACACAGCACACATTTAGTAGTCTGCACTACTCCTTAGAAATCCACTTTTACTCTCCTGGTGTAATTCAGTTTATTTTCCACAGTTTGAGCACTAATATATGACAGATTTTTTTTTTTTACCAAACAGATCATTTAACTGCATCTAGTATTCCATAAAGGGTTACTCCAGGATCTGCAGTGTAAACACAAACTTAGTCTGTGTTCAGATGTAATTAAGCATACTTTTACCCTTTAAGTTACTTCTGATTACTTCTACATCCCAGCCACAAACAGAAATTGCCACGTCCAAATCTTCACCACTAGAAATCCACTCTGGATGTTACCCCCCATGCACATGGGTACAAACAGAATGCTCTAACAAGGTCTCATGTTAAATCCTTTGTTACCCGTTCCCTACTGCTCTCTAGGTATTTTGTAAGGTCCCATTTTGCCAGCTGCTACAAATTAGACAATCGCCTCCAAGTGCACAACTGTTCCTTATGCCTTCAGCCTGCACAAAAAAAATTAAACCAGTTGAAAAACTAAGCAAGAACTAACTTCATCCGATGACAAGTTTGCGGGTACACTTTGTTCAGAAGCAGATAGAGTATAAAATTTAAGTGTATTAATTTCACATCCCATCAGACAAATGTGAACGGGCGGCCACGGTGGTGCAATGGTTAGCATTGCCGCCTCACAGCAAGAGGTTCTCCGGTTCGATCCTCGGCTGGGGTGCCTTCTGTGCGGAGTCTGCATGTCCTCCCTGTGGTCGCGTGGGTTTCCTCCGGGTGCTCCGGTTTCCCCCCACATCCCAAAGACATGCTGCAGGTGGATTGGACACTCTAAATTGGCCCTAGATGTGCATGTGTGTGTGCCTTCTGTGGAAAGTTGGGTGCCGGGCTGGCAACTCGACACTGTAAAACTTCACTGCCAATTAAAGTGCGGACATGGTGATCCGCTGTGGCGACCCCTAACCGGGAAAAGCCGAAAGAAGAAGAAGAAGAAGAAGAAGAAGAAGAAGATCAGACAAATGTGAATCTGTTAAGCCTTTGAAAACATTTGCTACTGTGTTCTACATATAAATTGTCAACAAGAATAAAAATGCAACTGGAAAGTACCAGTATCTGGACTCATAAAAGGCAATCATGCCATGTGTGTGGGAGGAGGGGCAAGTCAGTCCAACATCGTAAGGTGCTGTGAATGTAAACTGGTGTATCTGTCTCAATAAACACAGATGAACAAATCCAGCTGCTGCTAAGAGAGTTATTTGTACAAGCAACTCCAGCTTTAAACCTACATTCCAGGATGAGAACTGGGTGAGGGACTGCTACCAACTGAGGTAACTGAATGGATCAGAAGGAATATCAGCTTGAACGGGCAGTGCCTGCTGCAACAGGCAGCACACTCACCTTTGGTGCAGAAGGCTATGGGATGTACTCCTGCACCAGGCAGATCGATAGCTGACGATGCGGTGCAGCATAAAGGGGAGTGCTATGTCCTGAGTGTGTCATCTTAAACCAAGGTCCCATCTGCCTGAGTTGGTGCTATCTCAGGCAGATGTAAAAGATCCCATAGCACCTATCGAAAAAATAAGGGGAATTCCCCCAATGCCCTGGCCAAATTTCTCCTAGTAGTATAAATACCACCCTGGGTCTCCCCTAAAAAGAGGCCCCTAGACTACTGGAGCCAACCCGGTCAAGAAAGGATACATTAAAAAAGTTCCCAAGAGGAATGTAAATAACTGGACTGCAATGACTACCGAAGCAAGACTACCAAAATCTCACAAGATATACACAACTACAACACCAATACCCTGTCCAACAGTCATCAGTAGACTTTGTTTCTAATTAAATAGCTCTTTGAAGCACACATGATCACAACAGTAAACATACAACCATTATTTTTCAGGTTGGCACCGACTTTAAACTTACTATGGTGTATTTAAAATGCTTGGCACAGAAACCCATCTGTTTTCGGTCACTAGAAAGCTTGCAAGTGCTACTTATATTTCCCTTCCACTGGAAACATTTCAGCAGGTAAGACCAGGCCGGTGCCCCCTTAACAGAGTACCCAAGAGAAACTGGCTAGCACAGAGGAGTATGTAGAACTTTAACAACTGCCCAAATACTGCTCACAAAACAGGTGCTTGATACTTCACCATCATAAGAGGGATTAATCCTTCCCTCCAAAAAATTCCAATACATGTTTTTTTCCATTTTTTTCCGGTAATACCAGTGTATCATCCTTTTTTTTTCTTTCGTATGGTGAGCATCAGAGTAGTAGAGAGGTTCATTATGCAATCTGTCTGCAAAGTGGATGTTGCCAGATCCGGAGCGCATGTAATACATACAATTATGATGTTCCCTAAATGAATTAGTGCAGCATGTCACACTTACTAGAGTGTTACAATGTAGCTAAGATAATTAGAAACCTGCACCCATGGTAAACATAAAAGATAAACAGTGCAGTCTGGGTATTTTTAGTGGAATGGGCACATAAACGTTGGAAATGGTGGTTGTTAAAAGCCCTGTCATTACTGTCAAAGCATACCAGCTCAGAATGTACTTTTCAGATATGCAATGTTTACAGTTTAAGAAACTTCTGTAAAATGCTTTGAAAACAACTGATGTCAAAGATACGTAAAATATGCACATGTACACCTCTGAAACACGTGTCAGAAGAAACATACAGATGCCTGGCTTATTTAGTTTCCAGTTTTGAGCCGTTTCCAAGACTGTACCTTAATAGGATAGTTGTACTTTTGCTTTTAAAGCCCACTTCCACTTACCTAGTACCTCTCACTACAAGCGCACAAGAGCATACGCCCATACCGGGGATAGAACTATAATTCCTGCAGTAATGTGGATCAGCTGTCCCTAACCCAATGAGAGGGATTATGCCTATATAAATAAGCCCTTGTAGCTGGGATATCAGCAAAGGAACAAACTAGTGCTGAGACTGCTTACATAATGGTCTCCTCAGAAATCTCTCTCTCCTCCACTGCAACATACGCAGCATGGCAGAATGACTGGACATGGCTAGCAGGGGTCAGCAGTAGCAGAATGACTGGACATGGATGGCAGGGGTTGGCATAATGAGCAGCAGGCACAACGGGAAGAGGTACATACAAAAAAACTTTATACAGAGAATTACTCCTCATACAGGAAGTGTTTCCTTTTATTCGTGACTGTTAGACAAAATGGGATGCAATATATCTGCTGGGTCAAAAAGTGAGACACTCAATGACAGAAACTCAATTAACTGTCTCTTGCAGTAAGATGTCCCCCAATAAAATGGACCATAAATGTGCACAAAACACACACGCCTCACACACACACACACACACACACACGCACACACGCACACACGCACACACGCACACACACACACACACACACACACACACACACACACACACACACACACACACACACACACACACACACACACACACGCACACACACACACACACACACACACACACACACACGCACACACACACGCACACACACACACACACACAAGCACACACATGCACGCGCACACACACACACACACACACACACATGCACGCACACACCTACATGACTTCTTAGGCTATATTGTGCTACTTATTTTTGTTCTACTACGACTCTTAGACGGCAGAAAAAGATAAAACAAATTCCATTTACTGCCCTGAAACACTTTATCTGATGCGCGCCATGTTTTGCCAGCTGAACAAAAGCAATTTTTACAGACTATTTGCTGTTTTTCTAAAAATTATGAGACAACTGAACTGCTCATTTACCACAGAATAAACAATTTAGACCGAGAGAGCTACAGCTCACCAAATGTTGGACAGTTTGACAGTGACAATCAGCTGACTCCGCTTTGTAATGTTGCCCATTTAAGTCAATTTACATACCAAGACAAAAGCTTTAGTGAAAGTGAGAGGTTCTGGACTTCCGAAGTGTTGCTTTCTTGCATGCTAACAACAAGGCAAAGAATATATCAGTGTGCCATTGTGCAGTCAAGGACACACATACTAGAGGAAGTCGTTGGCATATACTGCTTTCATGCAGCTACTGAGGTTTTGATTTTCTCTTCCTTGATGTCAAATTCATATTATGCAAAACTGGGACTACACACTGAAAAGATAAAAAGACTGGGGTAAGCTAATGCCATTTAATGATGCAGTTTTGTAAACCAGTTATTATATCTCATGTCACCTGTTAAAAAAAAGTTTTACTGAGCACCTGTATTCCATTCTGTACAGCAATCTGTACTGTCAACTCTCCACCAGAATCATACAAGAATTTATTTTTCATGCACAAACAAATCTGCTTCTTTGTGCAAGAAATCATTTCTACTGATTCACTCGTTTTTTCAGTACTCACTTCACCTTATTCATGGTCATAGGGAACTGGAGAAAACCCGCACTTTTAAGGTAAATTTCTTTGTTCAGGCTGAAATCATACTTTTACTAGAAAACACTACAGGAGGCTATAGCTAGAAAAAAGTTAGGCTAATATTTTTCTAGGCACGGCAGGGATATGAGAATCACCAAATGACTTGACTACATGAAGAAGGAGCATAAAAGGTTTCATGGTAGCTTGTTCTGGAATGAAAATCATGGATGAAACAAAATTAAAGATTGCCTTTTTAGAAAACACATGTGTGCCTACAACTGGAAGACTAGAAACTATGCCAGGCCAAGAAACAGCATCAACGGACTGTAAGAATTATGCAGGGACTGGACCAAGTACTATAACATGATAGGCTGAGTGAGTGCACTCTGTATTCAAACAGTAGGACAGAAACTCTGCTCTGTCCAGTGTCAAAGACATAGATAATGCCAAACACAGCAATACTGAATGTGCTATACTCACAAATGCCTTCAACTATCACATAAGAACCATGTGTGTCAGGCAAGGGGACTGTGCAACTCAGTCAACCTATACTTTTAAGTTACAAGTCTGGTACAGGTAAGCTGACTAACACCTCACTGTTTAACTGCACACTTATAAGGTTTTGTCTCACAGATACATGCTTTAGCAGAGAATGGACCAATCAGCATTACCTTTTCCAAAAGCTGACCATAGTTGTTGTGTCTTTCGGCTTTTCTCGGTTAGGGGGCGCCACAGCGGAAATCCGGTCCGCTAATGACTGGCAGTTGATTTTTACGTACCGAGTTGCCAGCTCTGACGCACAACCTTCAAAGAAGGTACGCCCATTCACGCATGTCTCCACGCAGAAGACGCTCTAGCTGAGAATCGAACCGGACAGCGTCTTACTGTGAGGCGACAATGCTACCGCAGCACCAGTGAGAGCTTGATATCTTTGTGCCTGACTAAGGGTTGGAAGCCACACTGGCATGAAATCTGAGAAAAGATTGCTCTAACTATTTGGGCATCAAAGGCTGAGTAAGTCAGCAGTACAATTACCAGCTCTGGAAAAAGAAACTACAATGGAGTATAACTCCAAAGTCATATTCTGCAGGTATTTACAAATTTCCTACATTTTTAATTGTACAGAATAGTTTCTGTAAGACACCCACAGTGCATTATTTACTATTTCTATACATCTGATCCATTGCTAGTTATCTCATACAATAATTTATCCGTGACACTCATGCATTTAAAGGTACAGCTCTGCAGAAAAAATAAAAAACAAGAATCTGGGCAATGACCAAACTAAATGAATGGACAGATGTATGGCCATAGGTAGACAAGGCTACTAGTAGTTTTTGACAGCCCAGTAAAAGCCATGAAATTTCAAGTGAGCAATCAGATGCCAATATGAGAAGCACAGAAACAGCAGCATTAATTAGGGCATTAGGAAAACTTTGTGATATGTCAAACAGTAATCTTGCAAAACAAATGAGGTATAGGGAAGGAAAACTAGGCAAAATAGTGGACAAAGCCTGACATTTCAAAATAAATCTCACAATAGAAAAGACGTACAACGTGATTAAAAATAAGGCAAAAATGGGAAGTCAAAAACTTTGCTGTGGTACTGAATACAGGAGTGAAAAATCCGGCAAGCAAAGAGAACATGTATGGTAAGATTAACAGAAGAAGAATGCAATAAAACAGAAATATAGAAATATTGAATTAGTACTACTCTTCAACCTTGTAAATCCCTGTGGGGTGGGGACGGCCAAATCACAAAGCAGGATTGGAAGTAGAAATGGACCCAAACACATTTCCAGAGATCTCGCTACAAGAAGTGATCTATGCCTGGCATACAGTGCATCTTCAAACCCCACTCTGATGGACCAACTGCATATCCGCAAAACAAATAGCACCAGAATTACCCATGCTAAAAACTTAAACCTTGCCAGTGATAAAAATAGGACCTGTTTGGAGAAAAAAAAAATGCAATAATACCAGTAAAAAGTCAATGACAGCTCATGCCATCAAAAGTCACTATGTACACGGGTCTATATCAGCATTTTGAAAATGTAATAGGTCGAATCACTAAATGTCGAACTGAAATGATCGATCTATTACATTTTCGAATGCCGATAAAAAAAAAAAAAAAAAAAAAAAAAAAAAAAACTAAAGGGTGTACACCCCCCACACCTTAAATATACCAACTCTGAGACCTCACTACATTGAGGTAAATGGAAATCTCCCCTTATGGAGATTTTCGTTTACTCGTTTGATGTTCTGCCCTTTCGGCATTCTCAATGCAACAATATCAAATTCGATATTTTCAGCATTCGAGATGCTGATAGGGACCCATGTACACGATCCCTAATTCAAAAAGTTTATTTTCACTGGAAGTTAAAGCATACTACATTCCTTGCCTCCACATCCCCACTCTACATTTTACAAGGATGCTCGGTGATGGGGAAGGAATGTTCTGGCACAGCAATAACTGACATCAGCAACCACAGCGGTGGAGCTCTACTATTTTATGGATGCCTTGTGACTGAAACAGTATTACCAAACCCCTGTTTTATATCGCAGAGCAGGCCAATCAGACAATATTCAAATGCAATGATTCAGGTGCAACATTTTTTGCCCCTGCTCAACTGTCTAACTATCTTCTTTTTCAGTATCAGGAGGTTGATTAGTAGGTTCCCAGATGGCCATTTTATTTATTCCTTTCACTCCCTAAAGGCACTCCTAATCTGCATGCAGAGTCCAGTTCTACAACCACAACCTACCATCAGTGGTTATAGGTGCAGTACAATGTCTACAATCTACCCATCTAACGAGGAGACAGTCTCCAAATAACTAGTATATCTACTGTTAGTGCTACTGGTGGCCATAGTTAAATGACTTCAATCTACCCATCTAAAGGGGAGGCAGCCTCCAAATAACTAGTATCTCTACTGGCGGCCATAGTTAACACTAAGCCTGGGTCACAGGCAGATCTCATGCCTCATCCCATTAAATTTAATACAGTGTTGGACAAGCAATGATGAAATCTTTACCAGATAGAGGGCTATCAGAGTTCTTTGTACTTTCTAACTTGAAGGACTCAAGTACAGCATGGGATACGGACAGATGACAACTGGTACACAAGAAAACAAGTTAATGTTAGGTCATCAAAAGGGTGCAAAGTCTCCAACTGGCCTTCATCAGAGGACAACCTCAGAGAGAGGTACATAAAACCCACACTCCAAAACAAAATGGCTCCCACTATAGGTAGGGCAAACATCCTCCTAGGCTTTCTCCTGTAGAAACTATTCAACTAAGAAACTCCCTCACTTCTCAACATGAGACATAATTGCATCTCTCACCCCACCTATATCCTGGGGAACAAATACAACTTTATTGTAAAAGGTTCCATTACTCAGGCAACAGTTTCTTGGACCTATACCCTAAACTCTTGCAATCCCTCCTACAACATATCACAGAAATTCCCACCTATGCCAAACAGGCCACAATTCAAGCAATTTCAGTTTAAACACATAAGACACAAGCGTTACATCACAGGGAATATCACTTAAGGTAACTGCTACTTCCTCTCTCTATTTCATACACCACTCATTTGTTTTGTTTTTTTCATTCTAACCTGCAAAATATCTCCAAAGTAAACAAGTGTATAGGACTGCAACCAAATTCTGGACAACCTGCATTACTGTTACTTGCTTATCCCTTACTTATGTTTGTTATATACAGGACAAAGGTAGTTACTAGGCATGCAGTCCACAAGATAACTGAGAAGCTTACCCCAGTCTCCTAGTTTCCCCCAAAGCACTGCCTGATTAAGTCACTTGTTCAAGATCTATCACACAGACACAGGAAGGAAGTTCAAGAAATAAGGAGAGATTGGGACTTTGGACACAGACTCTTAAGGAGAACAACAAACATCATACAGAGTATTATATTCATAAAAGAGCAGAGAGTATTTTAAGAACCAAACTAGCATGAGAATGGAGAAAAGAGAATTTGCCAGTCAGGGTTGACCTCCCATATTTGATAATAGGCAAGAGGAGGCTGGAATTTATTGGAGAAAACTGGGAAAGGAACTAAGGAATTGGGAGCAAATAACTAGAAAGGGAAAGGTAAAAAAAGGGAAGAGGCCAAGAATTTATTTGGAGTACAGGTTACAGATTCCCTTCTTTATCAAGGATTGATATCAGAGTATAGGCAAACAGAAAAAAATTATAGGGGGTTTCTGAATGAAAGGCCATCACTGGTAGAGTTTTTAATAGAATCTAGAACAGAAGCTGCCATTAAAAAAGGAATAATTAGTAAAGCATATAAAATATTCCATGATAATTGGCATCATCCAAAAGTGGACGGCGCACTGTGGTGCAGCGGTAGCATTCTTACCACACAACAAGAGGTTCTCCAGTTCGATTCCCGGTTGGAGTGCCTTCTGTACAGAGTCTGCATGTCCTCCCTGCCTTTGTGTGGGTTTCCTCTGGGTGCTCCGGTTTCCTCCCATATTTAAAGACATGCAACTGGAGCATTTCTCCCAAGACCTCCGCTGTAAATTGGCTTCATTCCAAGTCAGACTTTCCCAGTAAGCAAATGTTAAATAAATAAATACAAAGTAATTATAAGAATCAATCATAAGAGCTTAGAAAGGATTGGGAAGAGAGACTGGATAAGCAATTCACAAAGAGACAATGGGAGTATATATGCTTATCTCCCAAATATGCTAGAAGATTTAGGATCTTTGCCTGGAGGTGTTTACATAGGTATTTTTATATCCCAAGTAGACTCCAAAGAATTATTCCTCAGGTGGATAGCAAGTGTTGGTGGTGTGATGGGCAAGAAAGAGGTGGCTGGGAACATATTTTTTGGGAGCGTAATGAGATGACAGACTTTAGGGATTCTTTGCAGACTGCTCTATCGTAGATGCTAGGAGAGCAGACTGAATTGACTTGGGAGAAGATTTTTTTGAGTTAAGATACAGAATCAGAGCTGCCAAGGCATAGTAGAGCCTTGCTGAGTAAAATTACGGTGGCTGCCATAAATGCAAGTACTAAAAAATGGAAATCAAAGTCTATACCAACTTTATTAGAAGTAGTGAATATAGTAACAGAAATAAAACAACTGAAATTGGGATCTTTAGAAAAAGGGAGGAAGCAAACTACACAGGAAAAATGGGAATTGTGGGAATAATATATGCAGAGCAGGAACAAGGTTTAAGAGGTGGGATTTGAACGAGCCATATAATGCTTAACTGACAATAACTGGATAGATTATAAGTGATGTATAATGCTTGCAACTCAACTAAAGTGGTGTCAATGTTTGTTTCTCACTTGTATAACTGTAAGATTGCCTATGTCATGTGAGAAAATTTAACAAATATGTTTGTTAGGGAAAAAAAAGATGAATCACACAGTAGGCAGATGGAGGCTGGGAGAATCAAACATTGCATCATATGAAGCAGCTTGTTAACAACTCATAACCTAAATCCTCTGCATTAACTGCCAGAAATTGTTTACATTTTGACCAGTTCTCTCACACTCATGTAATATAACAGCATTCATTTTACAGTGATGTATAGTGATCACTCTTGCCAAATATTCTTATACAGTTAACTCGTATCATTAGGTATCGATTGCTCTTACTGTAAAATGCACTCGGACTAAGACTGCAACTGGTCAGTTTTAATCAGTGCTTTACCCCATTTAACAAAAGTAAATAAATAAACAAAAACAAATAAATAAATCTATTTCCATTTCTTTTAAAGAACAGTTTAGTGCAGCCATTCAAAATGTTTTGACAGGTAGAATAAACCAAGGTATATGAAGAAAACACAAAACAGACAGACAAAATGCAAACACTACACGGGAAGTGACCAATAGTCAGGAATGAACCTGGATTCTGGAGCAGTGGGGCAGACACCTAAACCAATGAGCCACACTGCAATCTTCTTTTATTTCAAAGGAAGGTTTGTTAAGTCAAATACCCTGGAACAAATTATTCAACCCCCAACAAGAGGAACATACTGGACCCTCATTAGTTAAATCTGACAACAAATCAGTCACTCTCAAACTAGCACTAACACCAGAACTCACAAAGTGCAAAGTCAAACTAAAAAACTTTACCAAGGCAAACTACACTCTTCTAGGGGAAGGTATAAATGCATTCCAAGCCCCACCTTCAACTGGAAGTGGTAACTACACTAAAGCTTACACTAAAGCCCTATACAATCACTTGTATAAGTGTATGGTCTCAGCTATTCCAGACAGAATCAAAGCCACAGCCCCAAGTAAAACCCAACAATGGAAAAGCACCCTCTTCAGCTTCAGCAGCCAAATAAAACAACAACATGTCAAATCCTCTAAGGGTAACTTTCAGAAAAACTTAACAATCACAGCCAGGGATAAAAATAAGGCCTTTTACAACTATGTACATTGCCTAAAAGGTAGGAGGACCCAAGCAAGTGCTAAACTAGTGACTAATGATATAACACACACTGATCCTGCACAGATAGCAACCTTGATGGCAGACAAATTTGGCAAAAATTTCACTCCCTTATCCCCTCCAAACTTATCACAAACCTTGCCCCCAACCTCCCCCCCATACATCTGAACAGCAGGTTATCAAAGCCTTGTCTAAGGCAAAAAACACAGCCTCTATAGGACCAGACAGCATTCCATACTGTCTTCTAAACAAACTAAAACATGAACTAGCATCACCATTACATACCCTATTCAATCACAGCCTAACCACTGGCTTTGTTCCTGCAGAATGGAGAACAGCAACAGTTATTCCTCTCCACAAAGGTGGCTTAGCAACGGACCCAGGGGATTACAGACCCAAAATTCTGACCAGCCTCATCTGTAAGGCCAAGGAATGGAATGTGTCATCATGGACCTCAAAAATAAGGACATAGGCAACCTCCAAACCCTGGATCCAACACCATTCGGCTTCATCAAGGGCAGATCTTGCCTGTTAAACCTGGTGAATTTCTTCAAAAATGTGACCAGGGCTGTTGATGAGGGTAAATCTGTACACACAGTGTACCTCGACTTGGCCAAGGCCTTTGACACAATCAAATACTCGGGCATTATCGATATACTTAGCAAACTACTATCTCTATGACCAAAGTTCGACTAGCACCTTCAGAGAATGACAGTGTGGCTAGTGCCAGCCCACCTGTCAAGGGGGGGGGGGTGAAGCGATGGTTCTGGTTAATCTATCATCACCATGCAAACAAATACTTCTACAACATCAAAACAGACAGGACTGACAACAGGGATTTGGCAGTCCCAAGACAGTGGCAGTAGCCCTCACAGCTGATGGACACAGGAAAAAGCAAGGGAAGGAAGGAGGATGCCCTACAGGGAACTGGTCAACAAGGGTGAGATTAGGGTGCTAACAAGAATGTTCTCAATACCAGATTGTCAGCAAGGGCATAAATGACCTCCATGGCTGCCTGATGGTAGCCCTTTTGGTTGCTTTGCACCCCAGTAATGGTGAACAAATGGGCTCAAGATACATTGCATGAGGTTTGATCATTTGCAAGTACAGGGGCAAAAAATGTGACATAAATTATAACTATGCACCTTTTAAAAAAAAAATATATATATATATATATATATATATATATATATATAAACCCACTGGACACAAGTCTCTCTATTCAACGGCAACCTGGCAACACTGTCTGGTTAAGTAACTAGCTCACAGTCACACAGCAGGCAAATAGAGGTGGAAGGAATCAAACACTGTATTCTTGACTACAGTTAGCAGCTCGTAATTACTCTTAACCTGCATTAACAGTGCTAGAACTTTCTCATGAATCAGTGCTGAGATGCCCTGTATGATCTAAAGTCTGTTGTGAATTGCTGAATTCTTAGTAATCAAGGTCAGGAAGAGGTCAGATAACTCATGTCACTTGTCAGACTTTGTGTACAACAACTCCTTATTTATTTATTTATTAACACTTAAAATAGTGAACGCTGATTTATCGACCCATTAAGAATGAAACCTTAAAATCTCAAAGACACAGAACAGCGATTTTTTTCCCAGGGAAAAAAATCGCTGTTCCACAAAAAAAAAAAAAAAAAAAAGGTTCAAAACACATAATAAAGTGTGTGTGGGGGGGTCTTCACCCCCCACACACCCCTACTTAAATATACCAACTCCGAGATCACACCACAGTGGAAGAAATGGAAAAGTCCCGAAAACGGACCAGCAATTTTTTTCCCCTGTTCCGTGTCTTTGGGATTTTAAGGTTTCACTCTTAATGGGTCGATAAATCAGCGTTCGCTATTTTAAGCATTCTCTGATTTAAAGGGAATCAATTTATTTTACAAAGAGCACAATTTCTGTCATTTCTGAAATATAATACCACAAAATAAGTGATTACTGCTAAAAGCAAGGTGCATTAATTAGTAACACCAAACTAAAAGAAAAGGCATTTTCAATAGTAACCTACATAAATCACCAGTGCTCTGAAACGTTAAGAAGCAAAGCATGGAAGAAGGGGAGTTTGAAGTGTCAGTCACAGACCTCAGTTACTTGTCACTCTCTTCCTGGAAAACTGGACTGTCACGTTCTGAGTTAGCAAATGTTTACTCATAAGATCTTGAGATTGTGTCTGCAATTGACAGCCAAGGCTGGAATGTTTCTGAAGTGGCCAACAAAGTTATTTCCAATGTAATATGAGGACAATGAAAGCTCAAAAAAGTAGAATATGGTGAAATTACATAGAAATTAGAGATTTAGACCCAAGGTCCAAGGCAGAATGCCTTTAACAACGTCTGACAGACATTCCTGCTGATCTAGCACATGTGAAAAAGCACCGGAAATGAAATAAATGTATGTATATTTATGTATGCTTACTGTGACCACTGATAAAAGGAGGGGGGGGGGGTAGTATGTATGTGGGAGTGCAGGACAGTGAAATAGGTGTCGACATCATCCACCTGGTGTGGGGTTAGGATCATTCAAGGGAAAGTCCCAGTGGCTGGGTGCAAGACAGGTTATGCGACTGGCTCTAACCCGCTGTCAGAGTTAACTGATAGTGAACGCTGACTGTTAACAGACTGCAGGGAGAAAAAAACACTACATAACACTGAACTAAAACATAACTAAACTATAAAATTGGCATAGCATAATACGCATTACACTACTAAGATAATATTAAAAAATACATAATACTGCTAGGAAAGATTTAAAAAAAACTCAGAACTAGAACAGAAAACTACCCACACGACAGCTCAATTCATAAAAAAAATACTGAAAACACATAAAACTGTATTTAATATGTAACTTAGAAGTAAGTGCATCCAGTAGGAATGAATGGGAAACCATAACAACTGCAGGTCTGTCCAAATCAGCTTTCTTGGACCTTTTTCTATACTTTCTCCAAGTCTAGGAATACCCAAATGGACACTTTTTCTTATATACAGCTAAGGGAATATCACAGACACATTACACAAAGCCTTCACAAGATTATGAAGTAAGTTTCACCTTACAGTCAGAAGGGATCGATTAACATCCTTCAAAAACATTTTTAAGCATCTTCGCTAACAGCACACATTACATTGTAACACAAGAACACATTCAATTATAAAAAGGAAAACAAACCATTGCAAAGATATGTTTTTCTTTTCAAGCTTTATACATGCTTGGTTTCTTTCTTAACAACTGTTATTCAATTTAACATTACACAGACTGCTGAAGTCTAGCTTCATTGAAATTTCACTCCTCCTCCTGAACATTGTTCTGCATGTACTGTTCCCACTGATTACATTTACTTCTATGCATTTTGCTCCTTCCGTTTTCTACAGATTCCTCCTCCAGTTGTTTTACCTCCTTTGGTTTAGTTTTTAATTTCCATTTTCTAATAATGGCTTTTTTTGCCAGCCAACATTATTAAATTTAATAGGGCCTTACTATGTCTAGGTAATTCAGTTTCCAAACCTCATCCCAAAAGATCATTTCCTTGGTCAGAAATTTGGGGGCAGTAAATTATTATAACAAAGTACGCTGTAGGGGATTTCTAAAATCTACCAGCTCATTGCATTTCCAGAAAACATGTTCCCAAATACACCTCTGCTTTCTATTGCAATTGCTGTCTATAGAAAATGACGTCTACTTGGAGTATAAAAATACCTAAACCTTCTAGAGTTTTTGCATGCTTGGGAGACATACAAATAATCGCCCATGGTTTCCTTGTATACGGTCGTTCTATTTTCATTTCCCATTCTTTTCTAACCTCTTTTGATTATTCTTATAGTTATCATGCATTATTTTATATGCCATATTATTTATCCCTTTTAACCACAAATTATTTTCTGGACTCAACTATAAGCTCAACCAGAGCTGGTATTTCATTTAACGGTACTTTTCCGTTAACGGGGCAACAGTCTTCACGAAACAGAACTGTTCTGGTTCACGAAGACTGTTGCCTCATTAATGGAATTAACGGAAAAGTACCAAGGCATTTATGGATTTGGCAGCACTATGCAAAAATATAAACCAGTATTAAGTGTACTTTGCATTACATGACTTTCACTTCAAAGCTGATGGGGTTTTTCTATTTACTGAGGAATATGAAATCATCTGCATAGGATCGTACTGTGAGAAGTCATGGAACCATAGTGTTTAAGTAACTGAAAAGGTCACAGCAGACATCTATTCCTTCTCTTTAAGAAATAAACAGCTTTGTAAGGAGGCAGGGAAAAGGCCTATTGATACAACACCACTGCTTTCAAGGTTTGCCAGTTTCCCTGCCATGCCTTTTTTATCGGAAACATCTTATGTCACTTTACAGAAGAAGTGGGTTGGTTCACACCTGCTTGTTTTCCATTATGTTTGGGATCTTATCTCACATTTCTTCCCTGTCCCATTTCTGGCATAACAACATGGTCCCCGAAAGTAAACACTGCCTCTTAGAAAGTGGAGCACACAACATGTGGAACGGTAATGTTTGCTAAGTAAAAAAACATTTTCTCTAATTTATATATGGATTTCATTAACAGTAAATAGTCATGAAACTGGATTTTTTTTCATACAATGTCAGGGCCAGTTGATAATTATCGGGGCAACACTTTCAACACGATCGTTCAGTTGTAATGTAGTAGCTTAAGAAGTCTGTTAACCAGAAGTCTGTAAAATTTAACAAAATCTTGGTTTTTTTTATAATGTATTATGAAAACAAATAGTTTTTACACATATGTGGTCAGCAGACATGTTAACGAACTTGATTACAGCTGAACAATCGCATTGAAAGTGTTGTCCCGATAACGGAAAAGTACCCATTTAGCACTTGACTAGCACTTTTCTAAGCCTATATTTTGTTATCAATCCCTGGAAAAGAAGGCAATCTCTAACCCGCAAAATGAACTTCTGCTTGCCTTTGTGCATGTCACTAATGCCACTCTGTCTCTTTTCCCTCCATAGTTATTCACACCAAGTATCTTGGTTCCTTTACCAGTTTTCACTTACACCCAAGTATCTTGGTTCCTTTACCAGTTTTCACTTACACCCAAGTATCTTGGTTCCTTTACCAAATTTCACTTACACCAAGTACTTTGGTTCCTTTACCAAATTTCACTTACACCAAGTACTTTGGTTCCTTTACCAAATTTCACTTACACCAAGTACTTTGGTTCCTTTACCAAATTTCACTTACACCAAGTACTTTGGTTCCTTTACCAAATTTCACTTACACCAAGTACTTTGGTTCCTTTACCAATTTTCACTTACACCAAGTATCTTGGTTCCTTTACCAAATTTCACTTACACCAAGTACTTTGGTTCCTTTACCAAATTTCACTTACACCAAGTACTTTGGTTCCTTTACCAATTTTCACTTACACCAAGTATCTTGGTTCCTTTACCAGTTTTCACTTGCAGTCATCCTTATTAGTATAATTTCTCCATTCCCATGTTGGCAAAGTTCTCAAAATATTTTCTGCATTTTCTGATACTTTGTAAATATATTCTGTCGTTGTTACTGTTCTGCTTAAGGGCCTGCATCAAAACCTTTTTCTCTTCTTATTTTGTGAACGATCCCTCCATTTCAGCATCATTTCTTTCCACTTTGATTTGTAGTCTCTTACTTGTGTTACCCTTAACTTAACTATGTAAAGTATCACTTCAAATCTGGTACTCCTAAACCCACTTGTTCTGTGGGACGAAACAACTTATCCCCCTTAATTCTTACACTCTTCCCCTCCCAAATAAATGAATTCAATTCTTTATTAATTATGGTCTACAGCTTCTCTTTTGTTTGATAAAATAAGCCTGATCTGTACACAATATTAACGAGACTAGAAATGTTTTCACTATTTTTTTAACTGGGAAAGTGTGACTTGGAACAAAGCCAATTTTCAGAAGAGGCCCAGGGAGAAATGCTCCAGACGCATGTCTTTGTAAAGTGGGAGGAAACAGAAGCATTCGGAGGAAGCCCACATGAACGCAAGGAGGATATACAGACTCTGCACAGAAGGCACCCCCGCTGAGAATCGAACCGGAGAACCTCTTGCTGTGAGGCGACAATGCTACCGCTGCACCACTGAACCTTGCTATCCAAATCTACGGTCAAAAGCTTCCAACTTCTGAATTTTTGTATTAGGTTTTGTTTAGTCTCTTCCCACATGACATATATGCATCAAGATCATTTTTGAAGGTAGCAGCCAAAGTTAAGTAAAACAAAAACATCTGCATGCGATAACATAAATCACACTTATTGGTGGCCAATAGGTCAGAACATGGACAATCAAACCTATAAGCCTAAATGTGTTGCCCACATCATGAATCTTAGCTGCTTCGCTTGTAATATTTGTACATTGTGTTATTACTACTTACACTTTTTTTACCACCCTTGGATTTATATAGTGTCTCAAAATTTCTTTCTTCTGGCACATTCTTCAGGTCTGCCCTTTAAGATTCATTTTGTGACACATTGCCACAACAAAGAATGTTTGGTTCTCTGGGCACACTCTGGTTATTGTATTATTAACAATGCACTCAGCCATGTTTTATTGCAGTTCAGTAATATGTTTTCACTGGAGAATGCAATATTCAGTGCCTTCACTAGCATC
>NC_056730.1:30986364-31023864 GCF_019279795.1 Protopterus annectens | reverse complement strand
TATACAGGTTCCACTACATTACATACTTTAAAAGCAGTAGCAAAACTAGAAAGTATATATTACAAATGAAAAAATAAAAGCAAATTTGGTGCAATGAATACTTATCTAATCAAATGGTCTCATCAGTTAATGATTAGAGAATATAAGTCATGCGACATAGTTTCATAGGTACTTGCTAGACTATTTATTCTTTTATCCTTTGTTGACAGGGTTAGTCCTACTAGTCTAGTAGACTCTTTCCAGGGGAGACCTGAAGCAGTACTTATATTACTAGGAGAAATTTTGCCAGGGCATCAGGGAACTTCCCGTACTTTTTTCAACAGGTGCCACAGGATCTTTTACATCCACCTGAGCTACCACCAACTCAGGCAGATGGGACCTTGGTTTAAAATCTCATCCGAAAGATGACACTCTTAGCAGTGCCTTCTGTGTGGAGTCTTCATGTCCTCCCTGTGTTTGTGCGGGTTGCTCTGGTGTCCTTAATGGATATTTGTCCCTATTCTTTGGACTGTATTCCCCCATTATTGGCTTCATCCAGGTTTTTTGTGCCAAGGTTGAGAGCTATGGTGATAACTGAACTCACTGAATATGTTTGGGGGCTGTATTCCCCCATTATTGGCTTTGTTCAGCTGTTTTGTGCTGAGATGTTGACAGCTATGGTGAGACATGAATTCACTAAATGGTAGCCATTTAAGTTTCAGTCTTCCTTTCTTTCATAAAACAGATGATTTGGCATAGTGGTATGTTGCTCTGAATGTTTTGCACAGGGTCCTGGGTTCAATACTTGGCAGTGAAATGTATAGTGGTAACACAGCATTTTATTCTAACAACTTTCCAACATTATGCAAGCAATGTTTAAAATGTGTCCTATGTTTTGGTCTTTTGCCCCCCCCCCCTAAATTTTGGATTTTTCCAGATTTCTTGTGCTGCAAAGTTCAGAGATGCAGTTGAGTGTCAAGTAGATTTTCCAAGAAGCTGAGAGCTGCGGGGAAACAAAAGTTTAGTGCTGCTTATGCCAAGTCTGCTTGTGTTGTTAATAGCACAATAGGTAGTGTACTTGCTTTTGATGCAGAAGGCTGTGGGTTCTACTCCCACAGTAGGTAAATGTATTGCTCGTACCGTACTGCATTGTAAAGGGGGTGAATGCTGCAGTCCTTTTTGGTGAAGATACCTAGTAACTATGAACCTGTTATCAGTTTGCCATCCATTCCCTATTGCAATATTACTAGCTTATTGTTTTTTTAATGCAACTTAGGCAATTTATTCCTCAAGGGCAATGGACGCTTTATTTGTAGATTTGTTTGCTAGCAGCAACCTTTTCAATAGTTACAGATTTCTTTAATGTGGAATTATTTAGATGACTTTTACTTCTTCAGCATATTTACTGACACTGGTGGACTGTAGAAGTTTGAGTAGACTTGTATGATAGAAATGTTCTGAACTGGGCAGTTTTGTCGTTATTGGTGCATGCATTTTGTTTCATTGTTTACTGGAAAAATGTTCTGAATTGGGCAATTCTGTCATTACTGGTGCATGCATTTTGTTTCACTGTTTACTGGAAAAATGTTCAAAACAAATTTAAAACACCCTCTAACAACTGTACTATATTGTAAAAGGAATATAATTTAATACAATCAGAAAGGTGTATCAAAGACCATGTGTATGTTTCGTGTGCAAGGGGCCTATGATTTGAAAACGGCCCAAAGTTCATCTTTATCTGCCACTGGCAAAATGTACTTTCTCTGAATGTGGGTTTCAATGCTGTTTCAATGAATGTGAGTTTCAAGGGCAGAGAAGTTTTAATGCTAAATCCGTTTTCATTGTGAAATCGCATTGCTTTATTTAGTAGGTGTCTTAGTGTTTGTGCTGTAAAATGCAATTTGTCTTAAAACTTGTTGAGAGCAAGAAGAGTTCAACTCACCTTTCCAAAAGTGATCTGTAAGAAGCAACACCTTACATACCCAAAATGCAAAGGGGACTCAAATATCACTGTAGCTCCAGAGAAAGGGGCAACTAAAGCCACATGGATGTCCTTCAATTAATGCATGTTTCAACAGAGCATAAATTATTTAGTACCATGCCGTAACAGAACTGAAGACACCCTTGTTGATGTACATTTGCTACATAAACCTTGCAAGCTCAATGGGCTACATTTTTCAGATAAATGTCTTCCATCAATAACTGTTTTAGAAACAGACCCCACAACCTGCAACATTATTTCGCAAAAACTATACATCTTTCAAAGATGACATAATAAAAAGCATTAAAGATATCTGGCCATGTAATTTGACTCCTTGAGGCTCTATTAAGTAAACTAGAATATTTTTTAGCAGACTGTCACCTCCAATTTTTTTTTTTATCATTAATTAAAAACATGACTGCAGAATTAAAAAAAACAGCACAATCTCTTTATTTTATCTAAATTTTCAATCCCCATTATCTCCTGTAGACACCACACATGAGGCCAAGATAAGTACCCAAACCATTCACCTGTTTCTGCCACAAGAGTAACAGTGGGGATACGGGTGAAAAGAAATATATATTTGGGGTTCAGGAGACTGCAGTTGTAATGGTCCAATGGACAATAAGCAACAAGCCATGCTGCTATGTAAAGAGACACGCATGGGTGACATATAAGACAATACACCTTATGTAAAGAGACACGCATGGGTGACATATAAGACAATACACCTTATGTAAAGAGACACGCATGGGTGACATATAAGACAATACACCTTATGTAAAGAGACATACATGGGTGACATATAAGACAATACACCTTATGTAAAGAGACACGCATGGGTGACATATAAGACAGTACACCTTATGTAAAGAGACACGCATGGGTGCCATATACAACAATACACCTTGTGTAAAGAGACACGCATGCGTGACATATAAGACAATACACCTTATGTAAAGAGACATGCATGGGTGACATATAAGACAGTACACCTTATGTAAAGAGACACACATGGGTGATATATAAGACAATACACCATATGTAAAGAGACACGCATGGGTGACACATAAGACAATACACCTTACTACTGTGCATCTGAAAGGAAATCTGTTCACTTGTGTTACTGAAAAAGACTACAACAATAGAAATATCTTAATGAGATTGTTCTGTGTCCATAATCAACAGATGGGGTGCAAGTTCCTAACCACAGGAAACTTTTATACACAATGCCTCTACGTGCCTTCTCTGGAAGTACACATCTACCACCACCCTACCTGATCCATATATGAAACAGCAGGGGGGCCACTATTCATTTTCACCCATCTCTATTCAAACCCCAGAGTGCTAGCAGCAATACAGGCACTACACCACCTCCTTTAAAATAACTTTTTCCTACTATTGCAAACATACTAATTAGGGTACATCACTTAGGTACAGTCATGCTGTAACATGCACGTGCCAGCTGCCATCACCTAAATCAGGCTATAAGTAAGTCTTGTATACAAGAAAACTGCATCACACTGCTGGCAAAAGTTCATTGTCTCTTGCGTATAAAATAAAACACATGAACACACGTAGTCCTAGCAATAACTTAGGCTCAATTTGTCTTCTTTTAAACTATTTAATAAAATACTCAATGTTCCTACCTCCTTAGTGGCAATTCCTACTTTTGGGAACAGCCTGCTGAAACTGCGACGAAACCAAAAACTGTATTAAACTTCATTGGTTAAGCACTTTCGTTCTATACATAAAGAACTTCATCAGAGCAAGAAAACACATAGAAAGGAAGTTTAAATACATGTAATTGCTAAGTCACTTTATAAACATTTGGAAACACACTGTACCCACAGTTTTAATTTTTTGATTTTGGAACAGATAAAAGGGGACCCTCAGGGACATAATATTGATGAATATCTTGCTAAAGCTGAACTTAAGTGGCGATTAATACTTGCTGCAATGAGTAGCCCTGGTTTAAATGAGACATGTTCAATTAGATCAATACTTAGCTTAAAATATTACAATGCTTTTTAAAATACATTTTAAAACATTGTTTGTTTGTTTGTGTCTTTTGGCTTTTCCAGGTTAGGGGTCGCCACAGCGGAACTCCGGTCCGCTAATGATTGGTAGTGGATTTTTACATACCGGGTTACCAGCCCTGATGCACAACCTTCAACGAAGGCACACCCCACTGACATATGCCTCCACACAGAAGACGCCCTAGCTGAGAATCGAACGGGACAACGTCTTGCTATGAGGCGACAATGCAGCACCACCACCGCAGTACATTTTAAAACATTGTAATTTTTATTTTACATATTTAATGTTTTTAAACGAGTAATGGTTTATTGGCTGATTTGGTCATGTGATTTGTGTCTGTGCTGATCTTTTTTAAATCCTACCAACACGCTGGCTGTCAACGTCTCCTAAAGCAGGTTGTTGAATCCACATACCACCTTTACAGTGAAAAAAATAACCTAAAGTACTGATAAATAATCTTTAGTTAAATACAGACAACCCTGACAAACACCAAGTTATGTATCAATTCTGCTAAATGAAACCTTGTTCATTCATGCACTCTCCAGTACACACATTTTCCTGTTCAGGACTGCAAGGGAGCTGGAGCTTATACTGGCAAGGAGGGGATGTAGGGCAGACAGCCAGTCCAGGAGGAGATGTCAGCCCATCATGGAACATACATACATACAGACACACACACACACACACACACACACACACACACACACACACACACACTTGCACTTCACCTATGGGCAATATAGCAGTCTGCCAATTCACCCAATGGCATGTCTTTTAGATGCAAGAAGAAACTAGAGCACCAAGGAAAAAACAAACAAACTCAAAACGAATGGGCAGACAACACATAGAAGATATCCCAACTGGGAATGGAACTGCAGAAGAAACAGTAGTAAGGCTACAGTGCTAATGTATTTGTCAAACAAGTATATGTTTGACACTTTTAAATCTAAAACACATTGAAAGTTGTTATCCTGTTTCCAGAAGCCACTCCCTTCCAAAACTGTTACAGGTGAAAGGGTCTTTTCCAAAATTGGTCCAACCTTATGGAATAGACTACCCAATAAAGTAAGAAACCATCAACAAACTATGGGTACATTTAAAGGGTCATTAAAAGAACACCTACAAAATGAAGTCAATTGTTCCTGAATTCATGATTACAGACAGAATGCCATTATACAACCTTAGCTGCCATGCCTTAAATGGAACTGCTCCCTTTGATTAAACTGTGGAATTGCACCCAGGTTTATAAATTGTAAATATTGTATTAAGTCTTACATTTTAATGCTTAGTGAATGTTTTTTGTTACTGTTTCCCCTCCTCTTTAATAATGTTATGTAAATGTACAGGTAATTGCTGTATACTAAAAACTGTAATCTTTTTGGCTCAACGAACCTAGTCCATAAATGAAAAGGGTTGGTTGACTAGCTCACTTACACAGTTAATAAACAATAAAACATATTTTTACACATAAAATAATTGTTTTAATATAGCACTGATGAAGTGGAGCATAGCATTTTATATTAACAATAGGATAATATTTAGAAATCCGTTTACTACTTAAAGTTTGGCCTAATACCTCTATATGCAATTCTCACACAAATTAGAGATCTGGAATGGAAAATCTGTGCTGTCCAACTCTACACCATGTTCATATTTATTATTGTAGTGACACACTCATGCTAAAACTGTATTAAGCATGCAAATGTGTTTTCAGAGCTTAAAGACACAATGAAAATGTAAGAAAGCATTAAGCATCCTTTCTTAATGTGTTAGGCCATTGCCTCTAATGCCAGCTAGCATAATTTATGCACTGCTCATGGCTATGTAATTTATCTCAAGTTAGAGCTGCCAAAATATTAATTTACATCTCTAGTACCTAAATGATACAAATAGAATCCTCTTTTCAAAAAATGTAGTTTTGCCATAGATAAGCAGTCTAATGCTTGATCAAGTTTGCAGAATATTTAATAACAAGAGAAAGGGTCATTTCCACCTTGAGGAAAATCTATATTCACATCACATAGCACAGTATCATTTGTCTACACTCTTCAGCTGAGAAGCCTAAGCTTAAGGTGTTACAACATAATCAAAACTATCCCTGCACTCAAATGACACTGTATGAAATTCTGCAGAGGAAATATTAACCTTCAAAAGGTGTAGAAGCTCTGACCCCCAGTACCCCCCTAACTTAAACAAACTACCACAATAAACATGTCAAGTGCATTACCATCAGTAAATAGAACTGTACCCTCACCATCATGGATACTCAGTGAAGGAAATATAAGCGAATAAGTGCACAGACGTAACATAAGATATGCAGTCATGCAAACTCCTTAGCTGAACAGAAATGCAAGAAGCACTGCTCAAAACAGTCCTGGATTTCACCACATATTTTTAGTCTGTAACTGGTCATTGTAAACATTTTTTTTCTGGCAAATTGTTAGGACTGCAATCACCAAACAATGACAGATATTTGAGCTTCAGATTCCACAGCCTTCAAAAAATACACGCTAATGCAAAACTGGTTATTGCAGCAACTGTCTGTGCATACAAGAGCAATATGTAAAATCTGTCCCTGAATTTTTGGGCCTTTATCCCCTTCTATTGAGCTAAGCTTCTAAAGGGCATAGCCAGACAGTCCTACAATTAACTGGTGGATATGGAGCCCTACCACTACTAAAAATCACATGAAAACTAGGTTTCCATTCCTAAAGCTTCATAGGCAAGTACTAGGCTAGCTGTCCTTGCCGACCATTTTAAGTCCAGCCAGTTTCCTTTTTGTACTCAAAGCAACCCATCCCATTGGGTTATAGATTCTCCTGACCCATCCCATGGTTGACAATTAAATATTACCCTTACTGAGAATAACTGGGATCATACCATAGAAACAGGAGGGGACCCATGCATGGGACAAAGCATCCAGGAGCTGATTCTGTCCATCAGCTGTACGGGGGCAGTCTCAAGGCAAATCTTGTGTATCCCATCCATAGAGCCAAGCTGCACTTGAATACAGACAGGAATAAACTTTGTTTTATGTGGATGAGGAGTCTGTTCCACAGCAGAAGCATCCTACATGAGACTGACCATTCCCCCCAAACCACTCCGTTGACACTGCAGAATAGGTCCAGATCCCTAGACTGAGTATTTATGATGCCACTTGACTTGCTGATGTGCAATAAATCAATCAGCAATGGGTCAGAGGACACCTTGTATGGCAGACACAGGTCACCTCCTAGCAGCCTACAGGATACCAAGTATAGTGACAGTGCTTTGAGTCAGTCCATGTAGGACATGTTGTTTAGGCCTTGTATTCTTTTAGTAAGGTATGTACCTCTATGGGTATACCAGCTGTTGTATGTGTCTGGATAGACAGATGCCAAAGGGGGCATTATATTCAATGACTGGCCTAATGAGAGCCGAATAAAAGGCGACAGTGGCATCCCTAGATCTACACACAATATCTTTGTTTATAAACTGTGCAATACAGAAAGACTTTCTTACAACAATAGACACATGTTGGTCAAACATTAGGTCACTGTATATATAAGTTCCCAAATCCTGAACAGCTGGATCAACTCTTAGTAGTGTATGTCAATGTGGTAGTTCCCTAGGGTAGATGACTTCCCAAAGTAATCTTTACCGCTTGGTACAAAAAAAAATATATGCACTTCCTGCTTCTTCACCTGGGATACAAAAATGCATCTGGTTTACTTCATATGCATGTCAGAAGACTGAATTTCCTTGAAGGAGTTACATTCTGCAACTCATATGGCCTGCCAGGATGCTACTTTCTCCAGATATCAGATTTAGATTTAAATAAAAGAGTTACCTTCCAAAGTTACAATGCCAACCTGCAAACCTGGAAAGACCTTACTTCTTCATGTTCCACATTACTGCTGTTCTGTCTACCACCACCTGGAGAAATCATCCACAAAAGCAATTCATGAAGTCCTTGACAGTAAGGATTTCAGTTAACGCCTCTTTATAAGTTAATATGCAGTTTCATCTGAGATGAGAACAGAGTCATTTGGACTGATAAACCTCTAAGAATGCTTTCAACCCACATCAGAAGCATTATTTATGAAACTATGACAAAGGAAAAAGAAGATGAAAGACAGCAGTTGCTGGAATTCAACTGAGAAAAAGTCACTCACAGATTAGTTCTTTGACCAGTGCTGGAAAGAATAGACAATCATTGTTCAAGAGGTCCCCAAAATCATAGCCAAAGCTCAGCTGCTGAAGCTTACTCACGTGGACTATAACATTATGCATCATCACGAAGCTGACTGATGGACCTACAAAGAGTTATGAACAGCCTAGCTGACAGCTGAGACTTCGATGTCATCCAGTAAAAATGGCTATGAAGCTACTTTAGTATGAATAATGTCAAGTATGACTACTAGAAACGCCTTTTGTTGCAAGGGGATTAGACTGTTTTTTTTCCTGTTTGCTGTGAGGCCCAGGATATTAAAAAAAGAACCATTAGGATTAAATGGACCATCAACTCCTCTCTAGACTGTGCATGAATTAGGCAATTTTCCAAGTACAGAAAAATGTGGACCTGTCTCAGCCAGACAGCCATCACAGTAGACCCTAGACACATGATGGAAACCACTAACAAGTCAAAAAGAAAAACTGTGAATTGGGAAGGATGTCTTTCTCGTTGTCTCTCTTTCTCATTATATATGTGCATGTATTTATATACCTACATATATATCTTTCTATCTCTATCGATATCTAACCTATATATATATATATATATATATATATATATATATATATATATATATATATCAATATCTAACCTATATATATATATATATATATATATAAACATTTTACATATATATATATATATATATATATATATATATATATATATACATACACACACACACACAAGCATGTTACATATACATACACACACACACTCAATATACACATCTATATATACATACATATGTGTTTATATATGAATATATATTTATTTAAGTTTGTTTGCTGGGGAAGTACACTAATCACAGTTAGACCATGTGCAGGTACAGTCTGGGTGAAGAAATTCACAAAAAAATAGAACAGAATGATTCACAAACAAAGAGTAATCACATTAGGTACAAAGTCCAGCAGACAACTGAAACAATGAACAGAGGAGAAAAACAAATGTGAAATAAATTTGGCAGTAAATATGGGAGGTGAGAACAGAGGGTGGAAATAGAAATGGTGTAGGTGAGATAGGAGTTAGGCGATCTGTACAGCGGTGCAGGTGAGAGGAAGGGAGTAGCTGATGTGTGCAGTGGTGCAGGTGAGGGAAGAGTTTGTTGATGTGTGCAGTAGTGCAGGGGAGGGAGGAGTGGGTGATGTCTATAGTGGTGCAGGTAAGAGAGGAGTTGGGTGATGTGTCCAGTGGTGCAGGTGAGGGAGGAGTTAGGCAATGTGTCCAGTGGTGCAGGTGAGGGAGGAGTTTGGTGATGTATGCAGTGGTGCAGGTGAGGGAGGAGTTGGGTGATGTGTCCAGTGGTGCAGGTGAGGGAGGAGTTGGGTGATGTGGCTAGTGGTGTAGGTGAGGGAGGAGTTGGGTGATGTGTCCAGTGATGCAGGTGAGGGAGGAGTTGGGTGATGTGTCCAGTGGTGCAGGTAAGGGAGGAGTTGGTTTGCTTAGAAATGGCCCTCCCCACTGCCCCTGCAGCAAATGCAACCAGCAGCTGTTCAGATTTCCTGAGAGGTGTAGTCCTGTCCAAGTAAAATCTAAGTTGTCTGTGCACATCCAAGGAGTGCAGTATTCGTTCCCCTTTGTTCTGTGGATTAGAAAAGAAGGTTGGCAAATTAATGGACTGATTAATGGCCACACTGGATACCACCTTGGACATAAAGGAAGGACTGGTCCTGAGGGACACCCTGTCCGCATGAAAGATGATGAAAGGCTCCACTGCCATGAGGGCTTGTAATTCAGACACTCTTCTTGGTGAAGTGATGGCTAGAACGAAGGCTGTTTTCCAAGAAAGGAATTTCAACTCTGCATTTGCAGCTGGCTCAAAGGGAGGCAGAGTGAGTTTTTCCAGTACAAAGTTAAGGTCGCAGGATGGAGTAGGGGCTCTCCTGGGTGGTCTTAGGTTTTTGGCCCCTCTGAGGAATTGCTTCAGCAATGGATGAAAGATAAGGGGTGGCTCTGTATTATAATGTGCTGAAATGGCCGAGGCATGAATTCTGATGGAAGAAAAGGAAAGGCCATTGTGAAGCATCTCAGTTACGTATTGAAAAATATGAGGTAATTTGGGCACTGTTGTGCCCATCCCTTGAGTTTGGCTCCAGGAACAGAATCTTTTCCATTTTTCAGCATAGGATTTTCTAGTACTAGGCCTCCTTGCCTCCAGAATGACTTCCGTCCCTTGCTTACTGAGGGATGGTAACAGAGAGATCAGGTAATTAGCCAGGCTGTAAGGTTCAGAGTTTGAAGTTGTGGGGTGCATAATCTGGTCCTCCTGCTGGGACAATAGGGAAGGGGTCTGAGGCAGGTACCATGGTTCCAGCAGTGACACACTGCGTAAAAGGGGGTACCAGTGTTGGCGTGGCCAGTCTGGTGCAATCAGTATGGTCCTTGGTTTGTCCTGTTTAATCTTTAGTAGCACTTTGGAGAGGAGAGGCAGAGGGGGAAAGGCATAAACTCCTAGGTTTTTCCAGGTGAAGGACAGGGCATCCACTTTCCAAGCTTGTCTGTGGGGAGTCCTTGTGCAGAATTTGTCCAATTGGTAGTTCTGAGGGGAGGCAAACAGGTCTATCTCTGGGCTCCCCCATTTATTTCTCAACATGTTGAATATCTTTGGTTCCAGTTTCCACTCGTGTGGGTCCATGAGATTTCTGCTTAGGTCATTTGCCAGTGTATTTAGCTTGCCTGGCAGGAATTGAGCTTGTAGTTGCACTTGGTAGCTCAGGGCTGTGTTCCACAGAGCCATGGCTAGTCTACAGAGAGGGTATGAGTAGGTTCCCCCTGCTTGTTTATGTACCACATAACCGTGGTGTTGTCCGTCTTTACCAATAATTGTCCTGGAAGAATGCGGTCCTTGAAGGCTGTCAGAGCATTCTGTACAGCTAACATTTCTTTTTGATTGATATGCAAGTGCATTTGACTCAGGTTCCATTTGCCCTGAATGCACCGCCCTGCCAAGTGAGCCCCCCCATGATTAATCTGATGCGTCTGTTGTTAGGGTTTGGGCGGCAGGGGGTAGAGTGAATGGTAGTCCCTTGTTTAGGTGGCAGGCCTCTACCCACCAAAGGAACTCTATCTTTAGACAAGGTATGATAGGAATCATTGATTCTAGGTCCTGAGAATGTTGACACCATAGGCTTTTTAGATATCACTGTAGTTTCCTCGCGTCTATATTATATTATCGTATGATGAAAATAGTGAACGCTATTTCATCGTACCGATAATATCTAAACAACAAAATATCGAACAAATGGAACAGCAAATTTTTTCCCAGGGAAAAAATTTGCTGCTCCGGAAAAA
Source organism: Protopterus annectens (assembly GCF_019279795.1). NCBI lineage: Eukaryota > Metazoa > Chordata > Ceratodontiformes > Protopteridae > Protopterus > Protopterus annectens. The sequence continues at coordinate 31,012,360 of NC_056730.1, read as the reverse complement.
AAAAAAAACGTAAACACTAATTTAAGTAGAGGGCCTTCGTCCCCCACATCCCCCTACTTAAATATATCAACTCCGAGATCGCACCATAGTGGATGAAATGGCAAAGTCCCGAAGACGGTACACCGAATTTTTTTTTTCCTGGGAAAAAATTCGATGTTCCGTGACTTCGCTATTTTGCCATTTCGATAGTGTCGGATCGACTAAATAGCATTCGCTATTTAGTCCATTCGATACTGTCATATAGACACGTTTCCTCATATGCGGTCTTGCATATGGAATTAGTAGAATGCAAGAGGCCATGAACCCCAGGGCTTGCAGTATTTTCCTTGCAGATAGCTGGGTCTTTGTGGCCAGTTATTTGAAGTAGGCTGTCAAATGAACTTGTTTCTCTGGTGTGACGTAGGCCATCTGTGAAGTTGTATTCAAGCTTGCTCCCAGGAGTACAATTTTTTGGCAGGGTACTAGATGTGATTTCTTTTCATTTATAGTGTACCCCAGAGAAGTTAGCAATTTCTTTACAAATGCCAGATGATTTAATAGTATGTCCTGGCTTTCTGCCTGAATTAGACAACTGTCCAGGTATGGGTATATTTGAATATTTCTTTGCCTGTAAAATGGAATGACTGGAGCTAGGCACTTTGTGAATACCCTGGGTGCAGTAGATAAGCCAAAGGGAAGTGCAGAGAACTGATAGTGCATGTAGCCTGCTCTGAAGCGTAGGTATCTTCTGCAGGATTCCCTTATTGGGATGTGCAGGTAGGCTTCCTTTAAATCCAGTGTTGCCAACCAGACATTTTTTTCCAGCATGGGAAGAAGCTCATGTAGAGTTAGCATTTTGAATTTTGGGATTTCCAAAAAAGTGTTTAGGATAGACAGGTCCAGGATAGGACACCAGGAATTGTCTTTTCTGGGTACCAGAAAAAGTCTTGAGTAGAAACCTTGTCCCCATTCTGCTTCTGGGACAGGCTGAATAGCCCTGATGCTTAGAAGAGAGAGAACTTGCTTTTGAGCTTCTGCCCACTGGTTTGGGGTAGGTCTGGCCAACCGTTGGGGTTGGTAAGGAGTGGAAATGGAATCTGTATCCTTGGAAATCTATACTTAAAACCCATTTGTCTTGGGTAATGAGTTCCCAGCTTTTTGCATGCAGGGCGATCTTTCCCCCTAAAGGAACAGTCAGTTGAGCAGGGCTTGGAAGGTTTAAAGTTAAGTCATTTGACAATTTACCATAGGGGGGTGTCTTACTACTCCCAACTTTGGAAGTGAGAGTCCCCCACTGCTTAGGCCTGTGAGTACCTTGGGACTGAAGCCTGGATGTTCTGCTGGTTCTGGGTTTGGACTGAGAAGGCCTGGAAGAGGCAGAAAAGGACCAATTCTTAGAAGGCCAATGCCTACTAAATCTGGGAGGCTGTGCTTGCAGGAAATCTTTAACAGTTTGCATAGATTTAGCTTTTCCCTCCATCTTTTTAAGTTCTTCTTCTACTTTGTTGCCAAACAGGCGGTCTTGGTTTAAGGGAGCATCCAGTAATTTAGCTTTAACATGATCTGGCAAAGATTGTTCCTTAAGCCAAGCATGCCTTCTAAGTACAGACCCAGTGACAACAGCGCTGCAAGATGACTCTAAAGAATCAAAACCACATTGCAAAGTATGTTTTCCAATCTGCTCAGCAGAATGCATTAAATCCTGTAATTCTTTATTTTCAGCACAGTCAGGAATCAACATCATTTTCTGTTTAAGCAATCCAATAATATTCTGCTGATACTTTAACATATGAAACTGGGTGTTTAAGGCCCTAATGGCCAAAGTTGCAGAAGTGTATACCTTCTTACCCTATCAATCCAGGGCCCTGGAATCTCTATCAGAGGGGGTAGGGTTTTTGGCAGTAGTAGCCTTAATGCCTTTGGGTCCCTGTGAAATGGTCTCAGGATCCGCAATAGGGTTCTTAAAGAGGAAGTTGTAATACCTGTCAGGTTTTCTGGGAGCTGGAGATAAGGTGTCAGGGGCCAGGCTAGATTCCGAGATGGCATCATCTACAATGTCCAGTACAGGAGGGATAGTTAAAGGCCTGTGTTGGGGTAGGAGTAAGAATTCCCTAAAGCCTCTTTTTGGAGTCAGAGTGATCCTGGCTTTCCCAGCGGAAATGCTCCCTACAAGTATGCAAGGTTTTACCAAAAGAGAAATCCTCTGGAGGGGAAGCAGAGGGAATGGAGTCCTCTGCATCAGAAACCTCATAGGTAGATAAGGGCAACTCCTGGTCATCAGAGAAAACAGAAATTTCAGAATCCTGATCAGAAGAATCAGAAGGAAAATCAGTCCTAGGTCTCTTAGAGGGAGAAGGGTGGCTTCCCCTGATTAGAGTAATAAGGTCTTCAGACATTCTTATCATTTGTTTTTTAGACATGGGGGCCTGACCATGTGGTCTGGGTGTCAGTTTTCTAGGCATCGATTGAGTTTTAGGCCTTGAAGAAGAAGAAGATGGCGTCGATTTAATATGCATGTCAGTAGCCCTGAATGCACCCTCAGAAGCCGGTGGCTGCACAGCAGCTCCAGATCCATCCAAGGTAGAGACATCCGCAGGTTCCACAGTCGAAGAAGCATCTTGCGGCATAGCAGACCCCGAATGGGTCTCAGTAAAGGCCTGCAAATCTGAAGTAGGGGGCATCAGGGGCTGCGAAAGCACCTCACTAAGTACCGGCGAACTGGCGACTAGCTTAGGAGAAGCGTCGTCGGCAGCTTTGGACCTATGTGGTCTGTCTCTGTCTTTATCTTTGCGTTTTTTCGGAATGTTGGTAGTCGGGTGGCTTACTTGAAGCCATTTCTGGATAATTGAACCGAGTACCAAAATATTTAGATGCGAAAATGAACCAAAGACAAATAGTTCAAGGATTGAAACACAAAACTGACAGTGAGGTACGTCATGGTCTGGGCCTAGGCAAGGAATGCAGTACGAATGAAAATCTTTATGAGGTATTTGCTTTCCACAAGAAATACAATTGTTAACTTTTACTGACATTGGTTTAGAGCAAGAAAAAGGATCCCCAATGGGGTACTTAGCTTAGTTGAAGACTTCAGATCTGAAACTCGAAAACTAAAATTTCAGGAGTCGGCCGACCAGCACTTGTGAATTATTTCTGCTTCGGGCACTACACAGCAAGAAAGACTGAGAAAATGGAGTTGGCTGCATGCTTTATACCCCTGACTACCTGAAGTCATGAAAGATGAGACAGCAACCGACGCAGGACCCAAGACTTTGATAATCAGGCCAACTGAGGGCTACCTGCAAGCAGATAACCCAAATGTGATGACTGCAACAGTGAAACACGAAGAACATGTTAGGTGATGTATCGTGGTGCAGGTGAGGGTAAGGGAGTCAGGTGATATGTCCAGTGGTGCAGGTATGAGGGTTAGATGACGTCTTCAGTGGTGTGTGTGTGGGGGGGGGTGATATGTCCAAAGGTGCAGGTGAGAGAGGAGTTAGTTGATGTGTCCAGTGATGCAGATGAGGGAGGAGATAGGTTCATAGGTTGGTACTAAGCTATCGGCCCCAGGGTCTATACAAGCCTAGCCATAACAATTCCCTGGATATTTCTTCCCACAATATTTACTTCCCTGGACCCCCTGTCTAGCAGGGAAACTGGCATGATCCCCAGGGTGAAGTTCCTATCTCCAATCCAGTCATCAAGGTTCCTTTTGAAGAGGGCCAAGGAGGCGCTCTGCTTGACATGTATAGGCAGTCTATTCCAGAGTATGGGGAGTCTCTGGGTCAGGAACCTATCCCTCCAGCATGTTTTTTTCATTGTGATGACAAGGTTTAGATGCATGGAGCATGTGGCTCTGACAGATTGGGATTTCTTTAAGAGGAGCACGTCCAACAGCTCAGGGTTTGACATGGCCTTGTATGTTAAGCAGAGATTGCCTCTGAGTAGACGATATGCCACAGAGTATAGCTGGAGTTTTTTTTAGACGGTCAGCATATGGCATCTGCTTTAGGCCTGTGATTCTTTTAGTGAGGTACTTCTGCGGCCTTTGCAGCTGTTGCAGATGTCTTGTGAGGTACATACCAAAGGGGCAATATACTCTATAATGGGTCTAATGAGGGATGAGTACAGTGGGACAATGACCTCCTTTTTCCTGGATGAAAAACCTTTAGTGATGAGGTGTGCCACGCAGAAGGATTTCCTGACTGTTGTGGCGATGTGGTTATGGAAGGTGAAACCACTGTCCATCTGTGTCTCTAAGTCTCTCATCACACTTTCGGTGTTTAGTGTACTGCCACCTATGTGGTAATTCACGGGTACATGGTTTTTCCCAAAGAGGATAACTATACATTTCTTGGTATTAAGCTTGAGCCCATGGCTGTGGCACCAAGCATCTGTTTCTTTAAGGGCCTTTTGTAGAATATCCACATCATTTGGGGAGTCAGTAATGGCTCAAAGTTTGCAGTCATCTGCGAACTTTGTTAGCCAGAGTCCCTTAGTGTCGACTTGCACTTTAGAGAAGTAGATGCCAAACAAGAGTGGTCCCAGGACTGAACTCTGAGGTACTCCACTTGTCACTTGTCTGGAGCTGGATTTGGAGTTGGCTACTTTTAAAGTCTGGGCTCTGTCAGTAAGCCAGTTGGCAACCCATCGAGTGATGTAGGGATTTACACCCAGCTTAGTAAGCTTATCTATGATTCCAGAGTGGGGGATGGTGTTGAAGGCCTTGGTGAGGTCCAGATAGGCTGTGTGGCCCGCCTTACCCTCGTCCACAGCTCTGGAGACTGATTCGAAGAAGTCATTCAGGTTCAGGAGACAAGATCGGCCCTTTATGAACCCAAACTGGGTGGGGTCCAGTGTTTGAAGGTTGCCAATGTCTTTGTTTATAAATTCCATGATAACGCATTCCATGCCCTTGCAGATCAGGCTCATCAGACTGATGGGACGGTAGTTCCCGGGATCCAAGGTGGATCCCCCCTTGTGGATTGGGATAACTGCAGCTGTGCACCACTCAGTGGGCACAAAGCCTGAGGTGAGGCTATGATTAAACATGACACTTAGGTGAGGTGCCAGTTCCTTTTGTAGTTCATGTAGTACACAGCGCGGGATGTCATCTGGTCCCATGGATGCTGTATTCTTAGCTTTGGAGATTGTGGTCTCTACCTGTGTGGCCGTGATTACCGGAATTTGGCAATCTTTTGGTATTGAGATGGGCCCTTCAGGGGTGAGAGGGGGTGAAGTTGGCACTGAATTGACCTGCCAGGATATTGGCAATATCCTTGGGATCAGTATATTTAATGCCATTCTGTTGTAGCTCACAGCAGATTTGAGCATTGCCATTTAGATTCTTGACATAACTATAGAATGCCTTGTGGTTGTCTTTGGAATCTTTGGCAATTTTATTTTCGTAACTAGCTTTTGAGGCTTTTATGAGGGATCTCAGCTTCTTACTGAAGGTGGTAAGGGAGGTTTTGCATCCTGGGATCTTCCTGTCTTCTGCAACAGTTTCTTCCTTCTATTCTATAGTTTGTTCATGGCAGGGGACACCAGATTGGCTTCCTTTTTTTGGAGGAGAGCATCTTGGTTCTATTTGGGATGGCACAATTCATGCACGAGTGGATGTGCTCGTACAGTGCCTTAGTGTAGGATTCAGCAGTCGAACTTTCAGATCCCATCTGCATGGGTGTCATGAAGTTTATCACTTCTGACTTGAGTAGCATGAAGTTGGCTTTGGATAAGTTTTTTTTACAGGGGTTTCCTTACTGGGGGGTTACGTGGGATGTGGATGTCAAGGATGATTTGCTTAATATCAGACCTGATCAATGAGGGGGTGACCACTGGTGTGGAACAGCTACCTCCCATTTTGGTAATGACCAGGTCTAGGATATTGGAGCCCCTGGTGGGATAATGGATTAGTTGATCCAGGCCTTAGAATTTATGAATTCCAAGAACCGTTGGGAAAAGGTGCTGGTACCCGAGTAGTTTTCCCAGTTAATGGCAGGGTAGTTGAAATCACCCAGTATTACGGTGTTTGTTGTATCTTAATATATTCCAGTATGTTTAGAAAGGTGTAGTGAGAATCCTGGGGCATGGTGGGGGATCTCTAGCAAGCTACAATTTGGATTGCAGTTTTACCTAGTTTTAGTTGCACCTGGAGAATTTCAGATGCATCGTGTTGGGCAACTAGTCTGGAGGTGTGAATATCCTTGGTGAATATGGACACTCCTCCACCTTTAGTGTTTCGGTCTTGGTTTAGTGGCCGATAAGTGTGGTAAGAGTTGTAGCCTGGTATTGCAGAGGTGCTCTCTGGAGCCTTGAACCAGGACTCAGTTACTGCACAGATATCGATGTTCTCCATTTTTAGGAGTGCCTCGAGAGAGTGCATTTTGAGGTTTAGACTTCTAGCATTGAGTAGCATTACCTTCAGATTTTGCATGCTTGTATCTGTTACGGTGGTGGTTTTGTCCTTTGAACCTTGCCTAAAAATAGGCACTATACGGGTGGCAAGAGCTTTCGCCAGTAACCTGAATCACAGGGGTGACAGGTGTAGACCATCTTTGGTGCAAAGCATCACGGTTTGTTGATCATGTCTTCCCAGGCAGACAGATACTGGATCCCCTTTGAATGACACCAGAAGCTTAGCCAATTACTGAAGTCAGTCATTTTGTCCTTATACTGTGGTATCATTCTGGGAGAAGGCAAGATGCTACTCGGGGCTAGGGTCATACCTGCCTGGGCCACATGATCTGAGAGCTCTTCCATGTCTCTTTTCTTGTAGTCCAGGGAGGTGCCTCTCAAGTCATTCACTCCAACATGGACAATGACAGAGTTGTATTTGTACTTGTTGTGGAGTGACTGGAGTGCATGCGTTACGTGGTGGATCCTGGCACCAGACAGGCAGCTGACTGTAATTTTCTCCTTGTTCAGCCTGGTGAGTGGGACATCAGTGTGCCTGACTATAGAGTCACCTATGACTAAAGTGTTGGGTACATTGTCTTGCCTTAGGGGCAGTTGTTGGGTGGCACACTGGTGTTGTGAGCTATGTGTCACTTTGGTTGTGACTGGTGTTTGTTTGCATTTCAGCTTCGGAAGTCCTTGTTGCTTGGGCAGGTTAATGTTAAGGGCCTTTGCATATGTGAGTTTAGTGTTGCTATGTGTGGGTGTTGATGGTGTGGGATTTGAAGGACGATGTGTTGCCTGAGGTGTAGTGCAGGTGTTAACCTTCTCCTCTTGACTGTCTAGCACAATCTTGGCTGGAGAGAGCTTTGCTTCCAGTTTGGCTATGTAAGTGCATCTCTCGCAGGTTGTAGTGTTGGGTGGTAGGAGGAGTGGGTTGTCTGCGTACATTAGGCAGTTGCCGCACTGCCCCAGTATGCCCAGATTCACTAGGTGGACAGGAGAAATCAACAGAAGCTAACCCTTGGACATGCCTGTTTAGGTGGTTTTTTTTGTAAAGTACAAGAGCTGTTTTCCCTTACGTTTGCAAGGTACTTTGCAATTATAGCCTTTCAAAGGACAAGTCCAAAGAGACCTCCATCAAAAATCTGACTGCAGGTGCTTTTCCACTAGACACCTGAGTGTGCAGAAGAAGGTAGGTGATGTGTCAAGTGGTGTAGGTGAAAGGGAGGGAGTTAGGTGATGTGTCCAATGGTGCAGGTGAGGGAGGAGTCGGGTGATGTGTCCAGTGATGCAGGTAGGGGGGAGTTAGATGATGTGTCCAGTGGTGCAGGTGAGGTAAAGGGAGTTAGGTGATGTGTTTAGTGGTGCAAGTGAGAGGAAGGGACTTAGGTGATGTGTCCTGTGGTGCAGGTGAAAGGGAATGAGTTAGATGATTTGTTCAGTGGTGCAGGTGAGGGGAAGGGAGTTAGATGATGTTTCCAGAGGCGCAGGTGAGGGAGGAATGAGTTAGTTGATGTGTCCAGTAAGGCAGGTGAAGGAAGAGTGAGTTAGTTGATGCATCCAGTGCTGCAGGTCAGGTGAAGAATTAGGTGATGCATCCAGTGGTGCAGGTGAGGGAGGAGTTAGGTGATGTGTCCAATGGTGCAGGTGAGGGAGGAGTTAGATTACGCGTCCAATGGTGCATATGAGGGAGGAGTTAGGTGATGTGCCCAATTGTGCAGATGAGGGAGGAGTTAGCTGATGTGTCCAGTGGTGCAGGTAACGGTGCGGTAGTTAGGGAATGTGTCCAGTGGTGCAAGTGAGGGAGGAGTTCAGTGAGGTGTCTAGTGGTAAAGCACCTGCAGTCAGATTTCTGATGGAGGTGTCTTTTGACTTGTGCTCTGAAAGTGGCAAACAAAGAGATTTCTTTTAGGTATTGGGGGGGGGGGTCATCAAGAGTTTGAGTGCAAGAATGGAGAAGGAATGATTAGTACTGTGCCATTTGATTTGTGGGTTCCGGCATAAGGGAGGATCATAGAAAGTTACTAAGCTAATGGCACTAGGGCCCTTACAAGCCTAGCCAAGTTCTTACCCTTATTTTCACAATCAGCACCTACTGCCCCTGTCCAAGAGGGACACAGGTGGAACCCCTGGGGTGAATTTACTCTTTCCCATCCAATCGTCCACACTGAGTTTGAAGAGGGCCAATGAGGTGCTCTGTTTGACATTTAGTGGGAGCCTGTTCCAAAGGTGTGGTAACCGCTGGCAAAATTTCATGCCCCTATAAACCCTGAGAACATGTCTGTCTATGCAGCACTGTTCACAAAAACCCTATACAAGCATGTTAATAGCTGCATAGAGACAGCTGTACCCACCAGGAAGTAGTACGGAACTACCTCAAAAAACAAGCCACATGGGTGGACTCACAAAATCAATCAGATATATCAGGAAAAAGGAAATCATAGCAAAAATTAGGAGGTACAGCACCCAGGAGGATAAAAGCACTCTCATCAAACTAAACAAATAACTCAGGGGACAAAGAAAGTCTACAAAAGCCAGATTTGAGGTAAATTTGGCCTCCCAGGCCAAGGACAACTACAAAGCATTCTTTAGCTATGTTCGCAACCTCAAAGGCAATACACAATTGTGTGCAGAGCTCATTGTAAATGGAGCCACCTATATTAAGTCAGAAGATATAGCAAACCTTCTGGATGAAAACTTCAGCTCCAACTTTACTCCCCCTCCCCCACCAACCTTCCCTCGGGAAATATCATCAAATATAACTCCCCCTACTGTCACTAGGGAACAGGTCCTTAATGCTCTCTCTAAGACCAAGAACACTTCCTCAATGGGCCCAGACAATATCCCAGGATGCCTTCTAAATAGCATGAAACATGACTTGTCAGGGCTTCTGGAATTACTATTTAACTGTAGCCCCCAAACAGGCTTTGTGCCTCATGAAGGGAGAAAGGCACCTCTGCACAAAGGTGGGCCATCTACAGACCCTGGAAACTACATACCCATAAGTCTCACTAGTCTTATATGTAATGCCATGGAAAGAATTATCATGGAGATGATCAATAGAGATATAGTAAACATCCAGACACTGGACCCAACCCAGTTTGGTTTTGTCAAGGGCAGATCATGCCTACTTAACCTGATGGACTTCTTTGAGAAGGTCACCAAAGCGATGGATGAGGGCAGAATCGTTCACACTGCCTACCTTGACCTGGCCAAGGCATTTGACACAATACCACACTGACACAAATGTTCTCCAGAAGGGGCTGACACAGACGTATAACTAGTGTCAGACCCATGGACGAAAACTAAATGCCAAGAAACACATAATAGTATCTTTTGGGAAGTCATCCCATCCCATCCCTGGTAACTATCATATTGACAACACACCCCTTAGAGTTGACCCAGTAGTCATGTGGCACACCTCATCACGAAGGGCTTTTCATCCAGAAAAAAGGAGGTCATTGTCCCACTGTACTCATCCCTCATTAGACCCATTATAGAATACAACGCCCCATTTGGTATGTACCTCTCAAGACATCTGCAACAACTGGAAAGGCCTCAGAAATACCTCACTAAAAGAATCACAGGCCTAAAGCAGATGCCCTACGCTGACCGCCTTAAAAAACTCCAGCTATACTCTGTCGCATATCGTCTACTCAGAGGCGATCTCTGCTTAACATACAAGGCCATGTCAAACCCAGAGCTGTTGGACATGCTACACTTAAAGAAATCCCAATCCCTCAGAGCTACACGCCCAGGGATCTAAACCTTGTCATCACAATAAACAAAACATGCTGGAGGGATAGGTTCCTGACCCAGAGACTCCCCAGACTCTGGAATAGATTGCCCATACATGTCAAGCAGAGTGCCTCTTTGGACCTCTTCAAGAGGAACCTTGCCGATTGGATGGGAGAAAGGAAATTCACCCCAGGGATCACGTCAGTCACCCTGCTAGACAGGGGTCCAGGAAAGTAAATAATGTGGGAAGAAATAGCCAGGGAATTGTTATGGCTAGGCTTGTATAGGCCCTAGGGCTGATAGCCTAGTACCAACCTATGAACCTATGACTTCGGGACACACATAGATAGTAATCTAGCCTTTGAGCATCACGTGTCTACAGTGGTGAGGAAATCATTCTATGTTGCGCAATTTATAAACAAAGGTATAGCATTTAAGTCCAAGGAAGTCAGTATTCCACTGTATTCTGCATTCATCAGACCTACCATTGAGTACAATGCACTCTTTGGTATGTACCTAGCCAGGCATATCCAACAACTGGAACGTCCACAGAGGTTCCTCACTAAAAGAATACAGGGCATAAGTAATATGTCTTATGCAGACCACCTCAAGGCCCTATCCCTGTATTCTGTCTCATCCAGGCTTTTGAGGGGAGATCTATGCAGGAAATACAACGCATTGTCATAACCCACTCTGATGGACCTACTGCATATCCACAAAACAAACAGTAGCAGAATTATCCACTCTAAATACTTAAACCTTGCCTGTGACATAAATAGGACTTGCTAGAGAGATAGCTACATATCCCAGAGACTTTCCTGTCTATGGAACAGGCTTCCCATCCATGTGAAGCAGAGTTCCTCCCTAACCCAATTCAAGTGCAACTTGGACAATTGTATGGGTAAACGGGAAATTCATCCCTGATTTGGCACCTATCTCTCCAATACAAACAGAGCAAAAAACAAACAAGCGTACGAGTCCAGGACCTCACGAAACTGCAAGGGATAAATCCACAAATTGTATCTGCAAGAATCTGCAAAGGATAAGTCCACAATTTATATCTGTATGAACGAACTTTATTTTAAAACGTTTTCGCCTCCGTACCAACAGAAGCTTCATCAGACAAGAAAGAAAAAACGCCAGTTGAATTCAATTTAAAACTTTAACTAAGGAAATGATGTCATTTCCTTAGACACAACTTTTGAAAAATTAAAATGATAATTATTTTATCATTTTAATTTTTCATTTTCATCATTTGACGAAAACGTTTTAAAATAAAGTTCGTTCATACAGATATAAATTGTGGACTTATCCTTTGCAGATTCTTGCAGATACAATTTGTGGATTTATCCCTTGCAGTTTCGTGAGGTCCTGGACTCGTACGCTTGTTTGTTTTTTGCTCAGTTTGTTTTTTCTTCCGTTTTGTACCAGTTTGTCTCCAATACAAACAGGTAACCTGTAAATGGTTCATCTCCCAGGCCCATGCTTACACTTATCAAGGGTATCCAAACTTGTCAGAGATTTGGGATGCATGGCTTGGCTTAAAAAGGCCCTTGTAGTCGCTAGCGTAGAAAACACCTATGAACCTAAATCTGTCCCTCCAGTCAATTGGGATACATTGCTGAGGTTGTGTGGAAAGGTTTATTATGGAGTTTGAAGCCAAGAGGCAGGTAGACACCTGCTTGAAGTAGTTTAAAAAGAAGAGGAGAAAGCTCAATTTTGTAGGAGACTGAGAGCCAACTGTCTTTGGAGAGGGTAGTGCAGTGAGTGTTCCTGAGTGGGGAGCTGGAAATGGGTCACATATATATAAAACAGTCAAAACTAGACAAACAAATACCTGAGTACATAAAATAAAGATCAACAACAGCATTGTACCAGAACTAATGGCAAACAAAAGATACGGTAACAATTGGTAAAAATGAAATGCAACCGAATGTCATGTGTAATAAAGAAAAGCGAAACCTTTCATAATGCCTTGAAATATACAAGGATTCAAGAAAATCTTCAAAACTACGATTTTTCAGCACACAAGCCCCATCAACAATTCATACTCATTGGGATAGTACTACATACTTTTTCTAACTACTGCTGAGTGCAAAAAAACAATATCTTTCAGCTAGAGCACTGCCAAGGAAATGTTCCTCTTTCCAATGTACTGCGACCTCTAGGTTGATTATATTAAGTATGATGATGTAGGGGTAAAGCAACTGCACAGATATGTGGGCACTTTGTCCCTCTCTATATGAACACAGGATAAGAAAACTACCTCATATTAATTTTTCAAAATTCAAGTGAATTTCACATTCCTGACATTTAAGATCATAACAAAACTTACCCACACAGAAATGTTTTTTTTCTTTGTAGATACAAAGAGTTAACCAACCTTTATGTTGCTATCACAACTGATAAGATGCTAATGCAACATTTTTATTGTGAAAATAGATGTCTAAAAAACAAATGCCATTCTACAACTCAACATATGGAATTAAAACAACAGTAGCATTAGCTCTACCAAGAAATTCAGCCACCACTTCTGAGAAATTTCACAAAGCCATGAAATATATAAGCTAATTCTGATATTTATAACAGTTATAGAATAAGCAAGACACTTTAGAGTTAATGAAGTTTAAAAATGTCTTGTAGGGTCCAGTTCACGTCATGTGCCATAACCCATCCCATTCAGCATAGAACTTTGCTGGGAGGACATCACTGTAACATACTGGCTGCTTTAATGCTGAGTTTCAGAAATAATCCAGAAGAGAAAACAGTATCAGTCGACTTTTTATTCAGCCGAGATAAACTTTCATCTTATGGCAGACTTCTTCAGATATGTGGATTGTTAAAATACAAGACAATACTATCTATCTATCTATATATATATATATATATATATATATATATATATATATATAAATATAGATATATAGATATATAGATACATACATATGTAGATATATTACACACACACTAGTTTTTTATGCAGAGATGATGATGAGGGTTCAGCCAACCAATGACTGGCAGACTCTTGGGGTAAATGACTAGCCTTCCATCCAGTGGTGATTGGGGGGCATGAGGAGGGTCAAATAAAATAATGGAAATGATGACCCTTATTTGAATATAGGTATCTGAATGATGGGGCTAAGGATCATCCCAAATTGGTTATTTGGAATCATGTCACCAAAAGCCTCTGTACATCCATGTTTCTACAACTACAGTAAATGTCCTTACAGTTTCAGTTCATTACTATGCCTTTAAATAAGTGTAATTTTCTAGCCACAGTCAATTTTCTTTGTCCATCTCCACTGTAAAAATGACTATTAAATATCTAAAGGATCAAAGTGCAATAAGCCATCTTTTACGGGATACAGCTCTAGCTTAACCTTTAAATATTAGTATAGCAAGGTTTATCAAATAACTAAAATTAGGCTTATACCTACCCCTTCATTAATACCAGGAACAAATCTTTTTGTCTCCAATCTGTTGTCATGTGGTACAAGCAGACTGCTTTCTTTAACTTCCTGTCGAATTTTATCAAAATGTTTGCTAAAAAAATCATACTTAACGTAGCCAGTGCAGATCCTTCTGTTCATGCTCAGACATGGTTCCATAAGGGTGTAGAGTGACAGTCCATAGCACTTTCGTTAGACAAGCTTTATCAGATCTCGAACAAAAAAGAAAAATGCCAAGGTGCCAGATTTAAGGGCTCAAAATGAAAATAGCTTTCTGAAGGAAGAGAAAGGAAAGAAATCAGATTCTAGTGAAACATTTAAGAGCCATATTACAGTGAAATGTCAGCACGATGCTTCAGCGATCATCCACGTGCAACAACGGGCAAAACTGCAATTCAAATTGTAGCTTGCTACAGATCACCCACCATGTCCCAGGACCCCCATTCCGCATTTCTGGAAACGCTGGGAAACATAAAGGTCCTACCAAACACCCTAATATTGGGTGATTTCAATTACCCAAACATTAACTGGGAGAACTACTCAAGTACTAACTCCCTTGCCCAACGTTTCCTAGAATTTATAAACTCAAATGCCCTGGTTCAACTGGTCAACACTCCCACCAGAGGTGACAACATACTGGACCTGGTCATCACCAACATGGGCGACCGATGTTCCACACCGGAGGTCAACCCCTCGCTGGTTAGATCTGCCCATAAACAAATCACTTTGGATATCCACATTCCGCCCCCACCCCCGGACAAGGAAACCACTGTGAAAAACTTTTCAAAAGCAAACTTCACGTTACTTAAGACTGAGGTGGAAAATCTCAAAGCCCCCATGCTGAAGGATAACGCTGTCCAAGCTGCAAAATCCTTTATTAATGCATTCTACGGTCACCTACAAGAATGCATGGATCGTGCCATCCCAAGCAAAACCAAGGCTCACTCCTCCAAGAAAAGGAAACCAGCCTGGTGGACAAAGCTTTGTCAAGCTATGTCAAGTCTAAGTGGCAATGCTCAGATCTGCTCAAAATTAGTGCAGAATGACACAAAATACACTGAACCGACTGATATCGGCAACATCCTGGCAGACAGGTTCAGTGCAAACTTCACCCCTCTCTCACCCCCAAAAGGGCCCATAACCATACCAGAAGAATGTAGAGTCCCTAAAATCACAGACACCCAGGTTAAAACAACCTTTTCCAAAGCCAAAAACACAGCATCAATGGGACCGGACGGTGTCCCAGGCTGCGTCCTACACGAGCTCAAAGATGAACTAACCCCTCACCTAAACACACTGTTCAAACTCAGCCTCTCCACATGCTACATACCCATAGAGTAGCACATAGCAATGGTTATTACGCTCCGCAAAGGTGGAGCCACAACAGACCCCGGGAACTATCGCCCTATAAGCCTGACTAGCTTGGTCTACAAGGCTATTGAGAACATCATCATGGAACTCATTAACAGAAACACTGGGAACCTCCAAACACTGGACCCTACCCAGTTCGGCTTTGTTAAGGGCAGATCATGCCTCCTAAACCTGGTGGACTTCTTTGAGACAGTTACCAAGGCTATAGATGAGGGAAAGGTGGTACACACAGCCTACCTAGACCTCTCTAAGGCCTTCAACACCATTCCCCATTCTGGTATTATAGACAAGCTCACCAGCCTGAACATAAACCCCTACATCACAAGATGGGTTGCCAACTGGCTCATGGACAGAACCCACATGATGAGAGTTGCGGGAGCTAGGTCCAACTCTAAACCGGTTACAAGTGGTGTTCCCCAGGGCTCAGTCCTAGGACCCCTCTTGTTCGGCATATACTTCTCAGAGGTACAGGCAAGCATAGGAGGACTATGGCTGACCCAGTTCGCAGACGAATGCAAACTATGGGCTATAACTGACTCACCGGCTGACACAGACATCCTCCAAAAGGGTCTCACTGACACGGATACCTGGTGTCAAAATCATGGCCTCAAGCTAAATGCCAAAAAGTGCATAGTCATACCCTTTGCAAAAAACAAAGTACCCACAAACTACCACATAGGTGGTAGTCCCCTAAATATGAAGACGTACTAAGGGATCTGGGAACCAAGTAGATAGTAATCTCACCTTTGATAATCACATTGCCAAAGTGGTTAGAAAATCCTCCTACGTGGCCCACCTAATCACAAAAGGGTTCGCATCCAGATCAAAAGAGGTCATTGTGCTCCTCGACTCATCACTCATCAGACCCATCATAGAGTACAACACCCCATTTGGGATGTACCTTACAAGACACCTGCAACAGCTGGAAAGACCACAGAAGTACCTCACCAAGAGGATCACTGGCCTCAAACAGATGCCCTATGCAGCTTGACTGAAGAAACTCTTGCTGTACTCGGTTGCATACCGTCTACTCAGAGGTGATCTCTGCCTGACATACAAGGCCATGTCCAACCTAGAACTAATGGACATGCTCCACCTAAAGAAAACCTTATCCCCTCGAGCTACATGCTCTAGAGATCTAAACCTCACCACAACAATAAATAGGACATGCTGGAGGGATAGATTCCTGTCCCAGAGACTTCCCATTGCTTTGGAACAAGATTCCAATCTACATTAGGCAGAGCTCCTCGCTAACACTCTTCAAAAGAAACCTTGACGAGTGGATGGGAAACAGAAAGTTTACCCCGGGGATCACTTCTGTGGCTCTGCTGGACAGAGGCACAGAGAACTAATTTAAGGGGGAGGTGAAAGCCAACACATTCTGGCTAGGCTTATAAATGCCTTCGGGCAAATAGCCTAGTACATACCTATGAACCTATGAGTCTACAACATAAAATAAAAGTACTAGTCAACTCAAACACCTTCCAAAAACCTGTGGTGCAAAAAAAAAAACATAAATGAAAATAGAGGGTAACATTAGTCTACAGAAATCAGTCTTGAGAAACTTCTGTCCAATAATAGGAGGTTTATCTACCAGGATAATCTTGGAAGGTATCTTTTTTGTTGGAGTTAGGAGTGCGCCAAGTGTGCTGACTTTTAGTTCTGGGTTGGTGTCTCCAAGAGAACCACTGGTGTAAAAGACTTGGCCCTTGTACAATCCTAGGGGTGGGAGGTTGACAAAATTTATTTGAAAGGGTCGAGACCATGTGGGAGCTGCACAGGTTGTGAACTCATAGTGCATACTTTCCCTAGAATTAATAAGATTAATTTTCAAACAATAGGAGAATATCAGTCCACCACTGAGAAGGTGGTTTATGCTACCAAGTGCAATTGTGAAAAATATTATATGGTCAGACAAAACGGATGTTTAAAAGTAGACTATCAGAACATTTGAGAGACATAAGGCAAGGTAAAATGGAAAGTCCTTTGGCCCAGCATTTTAAACAGTACCATAATAGCAGTCCTGTAGGCTTAGAAGCCACTATCTTAGAACAGATAAAAGGAGATAGAGACAGTGAACAAGTTTGGAATATGTTATTACATAAAGAAACACTTTTTATTTTAAAATATGGCACTTTAATTCCACAGGGTCTGAACACAGACTGCAGTTGGAAATGTGTTACTTAATTATGTGGAAATGTATCTTTAAAAGTTTTAATAAGTGCATATTAATTGACTGATTAGTGATGGAAGTGGTAACTGTAAGTATTTAAGACACTGTTTTTTGAAATTGAGTACTCCTTGAAGGGTTATGTGAAGCTGAGGTGCTAGAGTGCTTTTTTGTGTTACTGAAAGATTTTTGTTGTTTTATTAAATTCTGGCTTATACCTAGATGTGTGTTGTTCTTAAATAATGGTTAAGTTGTTTGCCTTATAAAGCAAAGGTGCAGGATTTGATTCTCACATGGGATAACTGGCTAGGCTTAAAATGGCGCACAAAAGGCAGTTAAGTCTAGAACTTATCTAGGAGAGTTGGGTTTTAGACTGCAGAATCCTGTTGGTGGCTGCCTTAAACCAGAAGCTTACAAGACAATCTCAAATGATTCAGGAAAGCTGAAAGATTCACAGGTCCACAGTGGAACACACCAGTATTGCTTGAAAAAACTGCCTAGGTCTCTCGCATTCTCAGTCCATCCATGTCCCAAGACTGTTGAGAAACACCAACCAGTGTAGTTCCCAAGTGAAGCCTGGAGTTAGGGCCATTCATACCATTTTCTGAGCACGCAAAATCACAGTGGGTAAACAAGTGGAACCAAGGAACTGTAGAAAAACAACCACTTGAAGGAGGTGTCCAGTAACACAAGATACCAGGTGTCCTCAATAAAAATGCTTTAATGCAAAGCCAAAATCCACAGCAGCAACAAATACAATTTGTGAAAAGCAGCACAGCTACAAGAACAGAACATTGGATAAACCAAACAAAACCCTTTGACAAGCCTATACTCAAACTCATACTCGGTAGCAAAAAAATGAAACTCCTTACCTGTAACCACCAGAACTATTTCTACCCTACCCAGTACCCACCCTTAAATACTCCCTACAAGAATACCTTACAAAATCTTGGACCTTCTCCGTGACAATCCTGGCTGAACTTAACTCGCTATACGTCACTCTCACTTCCTTCGGCCTAGATCTCACTCACGAACCTCTCCGGCCTCCTACTGCACTCCTTTTTATTTTCCCTATTACCATCTTCTTCTTTCGGCTTTTCCTGGTCAGGGGTTGCCACAGCAGATCACCTTGTCCGCTCATGATTGGCAGTGGAGTTTTACGGTGTCGGGTTGCCAGCCCGGAGCCCAACCTTCCACAGAAGGCACACACATGCACGCACTCATGCCTAGGGCCAATTTAGAGTGTCCAATCCACCTACAGCATGTCTTTGGGATGTGGGAGGAAACCGGAGCTCCCGGAGGAAACCCACGCGACCACAGGGAGGACATGCAGACTCCGCACAGAAGGCACCCCAGCCGAGGATCAAACTGTAGAACCTCTTGCTGTGAGGAGGCAACGCTAACCGCTGCACCACTGTGGGTGCCCTTATTTAATTCATTTCTGCATACCTTTCCTCTAACGCTTTCCTCCCTACTCACCTGAGCTACCTGCAGACACCCAACCCTACACTCTCGTTATAATCTCCTTCTCTCCATCCTTCTTCCTTCTATAACCATAATATGAGCACCTCTCTTATACTAAGAAATCACTCAATTTCAACTCACTGTCTCTAAAGATGTAATCTCTTATATCTCTTTAAATATCTTATTAGATTTGTCTCAGGTCTCATTTACAACGTACTAATTTTTGTAACAAATAATATGACTACTGAATTTTTCACATATTCTCTTCAACTCATGTTATTGTTTTTTATTGCGCTCTACTATGAAACATATGTTCTATGTTTTTCTTATTACTTCTGTTTTGTAGTGCAGTGCAATACTTTGTGATTTAAAACATCTGTGCTTAATTTTTTGAAAGATTGTGATTGTGGAGCTTTTCTCCCTGGGCCTCCTCTGAAAATGGGCACTTTCTGGCCCAGTCGTATTTTCCCAGTAAACAAATGTCAAACAAATATTTAGGTTCACAGGTTCATAGATTAGTACTAGGCTAACTGCCCTTGTGGGCCATTTTAAGCCTAGACAATTACCCCATGTGAGAATTAAACCCTGTACTTTGTGTCTGTAAGGTAAACACTTTAACCATTACGTCAGCCTCCTATATAACAAATTGATCCCAGTGGTGCCAAGTATAACAAGTAAAACTTAAAAAAGGAATAACAAAAAGATTGGAGAAAACTCAGACAACCAGTGAACCTACAGCACTGGTGCCAAACATCCCACATGACCATTTGAGTTTGGGGTTTTCTGAATGATCTTTTCAAGTGAAGTAGTCTCCTAGCCGGCTGTGATCGCAATGGTCCATACGTAACAGACTGTTATAATTCTGGGTACAACTCCAGAAATATGGGGAGCCCAGAATACATTTAATAGCCACAACATTGCAACAGATTTCTCTGTAGCTGAGAGCCATTCAGTTTGGGCCTAATCTGTGAATATTTTTTTCTTCTCCTAACTGTTTAACAGACGATCTTCCAGACTTCTTACTGGCCATTTACAACTGCCATTTAAAATGCTACAAGACAGTAAAAAAACAGTACTGTCAGAACAGAACTGCTTTTTGCTCAGATTTTGTTTAAAGGTGAAACACTGCTGTCATACAATATATTCAGCCACACAACCTGTTCTCTAGACATGTTTCCAGTTACTCACACACTGTTTTGACACTAAAGTCAGCTACTCTCCTCCCCTCCCCCATGCCACCCACACAGGGATTTGCTTACAGCAAAAGCTTTTCTGTAACATATACCTCTAGATTCCTCAGTCGTGCATTCAGCAAGTCCCCTCCGTTTGAAACCAGCAGGGAGGCTCTCGATGCTGTTTCCAATAATATTACAAATGGCCCTCAAGGGCAGTTAGCCTAGTACTAACCTATGAACTTATGAACATACAAACTGACAAAATGACACTAACAATGACTTAGGGAATTCGATTTAAGGATACTTTTCGAAGAGAGTCATCCACATGAGACCAAGCTGGCAGAAAAAAAAAAGCTCTTTATTGTTCAGCAGGCCATACAGCATGACGTTTAAAAATTTCAGATCCTGACACCGTTTGCACCCACCTACATTAAGCAGTACGACTCTGAGCAATAAAAAGTGACAATGTAACCTGACTTTAAACACTGTGTCTTGCTCTGCACCACATAAACTTTACATACATTCACATACATTAATTTACATTTGTTGTTTACTTTTTTTTATATTCTTTACTTTTTTTTTTTTTACAATGTTCACTTTCGTTTTATAATATGTATGTACTTGTTTAATGTAAATAATGCATTTATGTCTAGACGTTTTTGCTTTTGATCCAGATTAGAACTTAAGAGGATCACCTGACCAGCTCATTTACCTCACTTAAACTGACGTAAGTACCTAAATACACATGTACATGCTGCCAGATACATGCATGTGAAGATAGTAGGCATTTACATTAATGGACACAGTAATAGCAACAAAGCAGTACAGCGATTATACAGTCCTATGTACTGGGAGACACAAAGTCAAAAAATACCGACATGTGCAAGCAGCAACTAAAGCAATATGGAATAAAGACACACGCGCGCACAACTCACACACACACACACACACACACACACACACACACACACACACACACACACACACACACACACACAAACACACAGCTGCAACAGTAGTAGGAGCAACAGGACTATTAAAAATAATTTAGAAACATATTTAAATATGCTACTAATACATTTAACCCTCTTACTTCTTCTTTTGGCTTTTCCCAGTTAGGGGTCACCACAGCAGATCAACTGTCCGCTCATGACTGGCAGTGGAGTTTTACGGTGTCGAGTTGCCAGCCTGGTGCCCAATCTTCCACAGAAGACACACACACTCACTCACACCTAGGGCCAATTTAGAGTGTCCAGTCCACTTACAGCATGTCTTTGGGATGTGGGAGGAAACCGGAGCACCCGGAGAAGACCCACATGACCACAGGGAGGACATGCAGACTCCGCACAGAAGGCACCTCAGCCAAGGATCGAACCGGAGAGCCTCTTGCTGTGAGGCAGCAATGCTAACCGCTGCACCACCGCGGCCACCCTAATGCATTTAACTCTCTGTGAACTATCTCTCTATGAACTCTATCACTCTTGGCAAACATCAAAGACTAATTTCCAGAACTCTAATCATAAACTGAATGGGGTCCACTTCTGTAATGGTATTAGAAACCCAAACTATTTAGAGAAATTAAAAACAGAAAAGGAATACAAAATGTATACATTTAGTGCATATGTCTGCTATTAGGCTGTCAAAATAAATTACTGAGGTTGTCTTCATGGTGCAAAGGGATGAAATTTTAACAACAATCCCGTCACCAGGATTCAAATTGCAAATCAATGTGTTAAAAGAGATGCCAGCTAAGTAATGCAGACTCACAATTCTAGGAGGATGATGACTGTAGAAGTCTTGCAGCTTGAGTGACAGACAACAGATGGTGAGAGCAGCCAACCTTGAGCAAAGAAACAGGCAGTCAAGCACTCTATCTGCCAAGCAGGATCTAAGTACTGGACCTGAAACTCAGGTGAGTGTAAACACCTGAGCTACAACCACTTCTGTAAGCATTGTGCTGTACTTGTCTACTGCAAGCTGCAGTAAATCACAACTGAAAAATCAAGCCATGGATAAAGGTTATTCAGCACTCATCTCTGCCTCCTGCCTTATCCCACTGCCAAGCTTCATATGGAGTGGGACAGAGACAAGTTACCAACTCAAAGAAAAAAGAGTACAGACTAACAGGGTCAGGCAAGAACTTTGTTAAAAAATAGCCTATGGGGCATAATATATTTTAAAATGAAAAACAATTTACTAGTGTGTTTTAACTTATAACTCCAATTAGGCAACTAAGCCAGTTCTAAGAAGCCAATAAAAAAACAAGAATAAAAACAGCAGTTTAATTATGAATATCCCCTGCCTTTAAATTTGCAGAATGCTGAATCTACCTAAATATCTGTCTTGTTTAAAGCAAGTTAATATCTGTTTGAGATGTGATAAATTTACATAACTTCACAATGCAGGTAATTTGAAAGCAAGCAGACGATAAAAAACACTGCTGTGCTCCAAAATACAGGTTTGCACCCCTGAAAGACTACTTCTTTACTTTCAGAGATAATGATTAACGAAACTTTGATATAGAATCCCACATCAGCTGCTTTACCAGTTACGACTTCAGGTGAATTAGTTGACATGATTATTGGTTGCACAAAAGACTAGCTTTAGAAATCTTGTCATCATTCTAATGACCGGTAGATTATGAAATGCAAGGAAATATTATGAAGTTCTGAAACAATTACAGTGGATATAAAAAGTTTACAAACCCCTGTTAAAATGCCTGGTTTTTGTGATATAAAAAAATGAGACCACAATAAATCATTTCAAAACTTTTCCCACCTTTAATGTGACTATAACCTCTACAATTCAATTGAAAAACAAACAAATCTGTTAGGGGAAAAATATAAAAAAATAAAAAAAATGTACAATAAGCTGGTTGCATAAGTGTGCATACCCTTAAACTAATATTTTGTTGAAGCACTTTTTCATTTAATTACACCATTCAGTCTTCTTGGGTACACACTTGCTATTAATTAAAGAGACTCTTATTAACCCCAAATAAAGTTCAGCTATCCTAGTATGATTTTTCTGATATTTACTCAGTTGCCTGCTACAGCAAGAGCCATGTTTCGCAGAGAGCTTACAAAGCACCAAAGGGATCTCATAGTTGAAAGGCATCAGTCAGGAGAAGGGTACAAAAAACTTTCCACAGCATTGGACATAGCATGGAACACAGTGAAGACAGTCATCAAAAAGTGGAGAAAATGTGGGACAACAGTGATGTTGAAAAGAACTGGATGTCCCTCCAAAATTGATGAAAAGACAAGACGAAAACTGGTCAAGGAGGCTGCCAAAACACTGAAGTAGCTGCAGGAATTTCTGGCAAGTACTGGTAGTGTACTACGTGTGACAACAATCTCCAGTATTCTCCATATGTCTGGGATATGGGGTAGGGTTGCAAGATGGAAGCTTTTTCTTATACAGAAAAAGATCTAGGCCCGGCTAAAATTTGCAAAACAATACATCAAGTCTCCCAAATGCATGTGGGAAAATGTGTTATGGTCTGATTGACGAGACCAAGGTTGAACATTTTGACCCCAATTTCAAAAGGTACGTTTGGCACAAAAACAACACTTCGCATCACCAAAAGAACACCATCCCACAGTGAAGCACAGTGGTGACAGTATCATGCTTTGAGGTTGCTTTTCTTCAGCTGGAACTGGGGCTTTAGTCAAGGTGGAGGGAATTATGAACAGTTCCAAATACCAGTCACTTTTGGCCCAAAACCTTCAGGCGTCTGCTAGAAAGCTGAAGATGAAGAGGAATTTCACCTTTCAACATGACAATGACCCCAAGCCTACATCCAAATCAACAAAAGAATGGCTTCACCAGAAGAAAATGAAAGTTTTGGAATGGCCCAGCCAGAGCCCAGACCTAAATCCAATAGAAAATCTGTAGGGTGACCTGAAGAGGACTGTGCACAACAGGTGCCCTTGCAATCTGACAGATTTGAAGCGCTTTTGCAAGGAAGAGTGGGCAAATACTGCCAAGTCAAGATGTGCCATGCTGACAGACTCCTAACCAAGAAGACTGAATGCTGTAATTAAATCAAAAGGGGCTTCAACAAAGTATTAGTTTAAGGGTGTGCACACGTATGCAACCGGCTTATCGTACGTTTATTTTTTATATTTTTTCCCCTAACAGATTTGTTTGTTTTTCAATTGAATTGTACAGGTTACAGGTCACATTAAAGATGGGAAAAGTTTTGAAATGATTTATTGTGGTCTCATTTTTTTAAATCACAAAAACATGGCATTTTAACAGGTGTGTGTAAACCGTTTATATCCACTGCAAGTACGACTGCATCTGAAGCAATATAATACATCACGATAATGGCTGTATTAAAAAGAACGCACTGCAAATAAGAACACCATGATTCAAAGACTAACTACAGAGACGTTATCAAAGGTGAAAACAGCAGCAACACAAACCGTAACATGCTTAATATGTGTTCGAGGCAAACCGTAACATGCTTAATATGTGTTCGAGGCACTGATGCCAAGACGTTCACATTGAGAATGAAGCTTGAGAGGTGAATATTGGCATCTATGTCAAGAACGCAAAACAAGCATATTATGGTCTGGGAGAAAATTAATGAGGGCCAAAGAATCAAAACCTAATTAATTTAACAGTTAAAAGAACATAAGGTTTTGCAACAACATACATTTCCTGAACAACAAGTATGAAACTCTAATGAGCTGCATTACTGATTGAGAGAAATCCTCAATGAAAGAAATCACGGAATAGGCAAAAAATAGGAGACAAAATCAGGGCCAGCTGACAGATACAGCAGGTGGAAAGGAAGCGCCTCTTTGGCAGAAGGAAACACAACTTTTAAAAGCTATTATAAACAAAAAGTGTGTTAGAGCTAAGTAAGTGTGACAGAGTAAAGATCTAACAGCTATTAATAATCTGTCACTCTTCTCAGCCAGCTGGCAATGTCCCCCATGCAAGACCGGATCATAACAGCTCTTAGGATGCTTAACAAACTTTTGTTATGCACCACTATGCACTGCTACAATTAGGTTTTGTGCTAGAGAAGCTTTTAACAAGTTTGCCTACCTCCCAAGACATCGGTGAATAATCACGGGGAACCATGCATTATAATGCTGTTATAGAAATGCAGCATTACAGAAAACTGTAATGAGATCCCACAGACCTATAATAAGGAAGTGAGATGGCATCACAGATAAATTTGTTTGAATATGGCTGTATACACAAAAGAATATGTATGTACATATATTACATACATACACACACACACACACACACACACACACACACACACACACACACACACACACACACACACACACACACACACACCTGTATTCTTCTCTTCTTTAATTCCACTGAAACATTCTCCATTCGCCAGCTTGCATTGTAAACTTTGGAATAAATGCACGTGCAGAAATGAAAACAAAAATACACAGTCTTGCTTCAATAAGTGCCCTCACAGGGCACAAGTTTACCATCACAATGCCAAGCTTCACAATCTGTAGCTTTTATTTAAGACACAGCTACAATATTTCTGGCATAATCCAGCAGGACTTACAAA
Source organism: Protopterus annectens (assembly GCF_019279795.1). NCBI lineage: Eukaryota > Metazoa > Chordata > Ceratodontiformes > Protopteridae > Protopterus > Protopterus annectens. Next base: position 30,987,061 of record NC_056730.1, on the reverse strand, counting down.
ATATGTCAGTTTCTGTTGGTTCCACAAACAACAGTCTCAAACAAGCATGGTAACTTGCATTGCCAAGCTCTCTTTAATGAGGAAAGCTTCAAGACTGGTTCCTTCTTTCAGACTTGACTTCCTTAGAGATTCCTCAGTATATTCCTTTCACAACCCAGAACATATGAAGACAAGAATCTGACATCTTAGGGAATTACAAGCCCTTAAAAACCCAGAGAGGCATATAATGAACTTCCACCCCTGTAGTTAGAAGCCATGTTACAAGACTCCATAGTTGTGTGTATTCCTAGTACAGCAGCCATCACTATATACATTTAGATACATTTTATATATATATATATATATATATATATATATATATATATATATATATATATTTTCCCGGTTAGGGGTCGCCATAGCGGAACTCTGGTCCGCTAATGATTGACAGTAGATTTTTACATACTGAGTTGCCAACCCTAACGTACAACCTTCAACGAAGGTACGTCCATTCACACATGTCTCCACACAGAAGATGCTGTAGCTGAGAATCGAACAGGACAAAGTCATACTGTGAGGCGACAACGCTACCGCAGCACCACCACCGCAGTAATATATATATATAAAATATACATACATTTATATATATTATATATATATATATATATATATATATATATAATACATATATATATATATAATACATATATATATATAT
>NC_056730.1:30778864-30981364 GCF_019279795.1 Protopterus annectens | reverse complement strand
AAGATCCACTTCTGGCTGCTTTTCCGCTTCCTGGATAGTTTTCATATGGTGGTTTACGTCACTGGGTTACCAGCATATTTTCCTTGGCAGTCTCTTTGCTTTTGTTCTTGGTTTCTGGTGTTCGAGTTCTCCCATCCCTGCAATTTTCCTCAGTATATATATTTATATATATCTCTATCTCTCTCTCTCTCTCTCTCTCTATATATATATATATATATATATATAGATATATATACACACACACACACACACACACACACACACACACACACATCCACACACTTCATATATAATATATAAATATATATATATATATATGTATATATATATATATATATATATAAATGTGTGTGTATGTATATGTACACACACACACGCGCACACACAAGAAATCTGTGCAATTTCACTATGCACCGATTAAACAGCTATGGTGAAGTTCATTGCATGACATGGGCTCAAATCCATAAACTGCTGCTTTGCTATGATAGAGCTATATTCACTGCACTGTTTAGCTGTTACGCTCTGCATTTTCTTATAAATGTTACTCACTATAAAGGGCTATATTCACTGAGCTACAAGGATTAATCCTGCAGAACCTGTAAAGAGACTGGCAATGAATCATTTTGTACCATAAAGTAAACTGTGTCGTAATGCAACTATGTATGAGTTTCAGTGTGTTCATTTTGCTCATACACAGAACGTCTGAACTGTAAATATGTGGGCTTGGTATACTGTTGCCCACACATTACACCCACTACAAAATGCTGACTAGGTCTCTTAATCTGTTCCAGAAGTTAATACATCTCAACTAATTTTTGGTTAAAACATTCAGTTAGCTTCAAAATCTGCATCACTCCCCTTGCAAAAAAGACAGTGATTCTCTGTCAGACTGTCATCCAGTTCCAGATAAGTTTTACTACCATACCTGTATGCCTGTTAAAATTGGGACCTTAACTGTGATCCTCAGAACTGCGGAACTGAAAGCTTGGTCATAATGACGAATTATGTGGTATGTTGTAATAGCCACCCCCCCAAAAAAAACACACACACTTACACAATCCAACATAAATGAAGTTCACAGTTATTCTACATAAGCAGTGAGGGGGGTGATGCAGTGTCCCCCATGTGAGGGGTACAAGAGGAAGGCTCTGCACTAGCAAAAAAAAATGCTTTACAGCTGTAAAAATGAGGCTCAGCATTTGCTGATTTGTTTTTGAATCTTGGTTTATTTTTTGAAGCACCTGGACTTTCAGGATCAGGTACTGTACTTCTGATAAGACAGCTGCTTCACATTTACCGCTAAAATCAAATTTTTAAGATATTCTGGTCTAACTCTAAACACAGTTCCTTTTAGTCTTGCTTGCACCACGAGTTGTCTGCTGTATTCTGTATAAATGGCATCTTCCACAGTATTCAGCATTTTAATGTGTCTGTCGTTAATGCTGCTCTGGGATTACATGTCATCCATCATTCACACCAAATATTTCAGAACGTCTCCTGCAGCAACAAGGTAGCAAACTGTACAAACAATTAGTACAGTAGATATGTAATTTAATACAAATGAAACTCCAGTTTAAATATTCATCAAGGTATGCAAGCATGAGACTACAGAACTTAAGCAAAACTAAAACCTATAATATCTGCATACAGCACATAATAAAGTATTCTCAAGTGATCCTGCAAAAATACGTACAATATTATCCATTTTACAGGAATGCGTGTTCCACATCCACTTTATAAATTTATATAATGTGCATTTTAAGGTCGAAACAACTAATGAAAGCCTGGGGAAATCATACTGTACTGTGGCATGACACACTGCTAGCACCATGCTTTACCGATCCATGCCTGCAGTGGGATGCTGCACGTGCTATAACACTGCACCCAAGTCTCAACAGTGAGATGAATGAGGTACCAGTAAGTGACTGTCTCAGGTCATAGCAAGGCATTTCTTTGAAACTAAATCTCTTTTTAGCTCCAGCTCTGCTTGTCGTACATGTGAAACAAGCTGCAGGGTCATAATGTAGAGAAAAGATTTGCATTGTTCCATAGAAGAACTCAGTATGAACAAATCAGCAGGGCTGGGGAGAGCAACTAGACTTGCAGCTTTCACTACACTGAACTGCCAAGCCTCACCGCAGAGGTCCTTTGTAGTAAGAAGCTCAAAAGAAAAAAACATTTCTTTTATGAATACTTCCAGCTTTTTGTAACATTTGGTCTTGGTAACATTTTACATCCTAAGTAGCCTCTTCAGCCTACATCATTAATGATTCTTAGATTTTTTTTTTTGAAACTGGACTGAAAAATCAGTTTGAGAGTGGGTTACACTTCTGAATTTTATTATAACAGCAGCTACTGGCATGTACTAATACTAGAAGGAGCCATAATTTCGGGCACATGTAGTAATCCGCTTAAAGTACAATGTATAATGAGAAGTAACATACTGTACATCACATCAAAAAAGGACTCGTATTCAAATGCATCATAAACGTTGTCATTTAACTATGGCAACAGCAAACTGAAGAAAACAAGTCAAAACACAAGTCACATCAAAAAAGGACTCGTATTCAAACGCATCATAAACGCTGTCATTTAACCATGGCAACAGCAAACTGAAGAAAACAAGTCAAAACACAAGTCGCATCAAAAAAGGACTCGTATTCAAAAGCATCATAAACGCTGTCATTTAACCATGGCAAAAGTAAACTGAAGAAAACAAGTCAAAACACAACTCACATCAAAAAAGGACTCGTATTCAAAAGCATCATAAACGCTGTCATTTAACCATGGCAACAGCAAACTGAGGAAAACAAGTCAAAACACAAGTCATATCAAAAAAGGACTCATATTCAAAAGCATCATAAATGCTGTCATTTAACCACAGCAACAGCAAACTGATGAAGAAAACAAGTCAAAACACAAGTCACATCAAAAAAGGATTCGTATTCAAAAGCATCATAAACGCTGTCATTTAACCAGGGCAACAGTAAACTGAAGAAGTCAAAACACAAGTCACATCAAAAAAGGACTCGTATTCAAAAGCATCATAAATGCTGTCATTTAAAACCATGGCAACAGCAAACTGAAGAAAACAAGTCAAAACACAAGTCACATCAAAAAAGGACTCGTATTCAAAAGCATCATAAACGCTGTCATTTAACCATGGCAACAGTAAACTGAAGAAAACAAGTCAAAACACAACTCACATCAAAAAAGGACTCGTATTCAAAAGCATCATAAACGCTGTCATTTAACCAGGGCAACAGTAAACTGAAGAAGTCAAAACACAAGTCACATCAAAAAAGGACTCGTATTCAAAAGCATCATAAATGCTGTCATTTAAAACCATGGCAACAGCAAACTGAAGAAAACAAGTCAAAACACAAGTCACATCAAAAAAGGACTCGTATTCAAAAGCATCATAAACGCTGTCATTTAACCATGGCAAAAGTAAACTGAAGAAAACAAGTCAAAACACAACTCACATCAAAAAAGGACTCGTATTCAAAAGCATCATAAACGCTGTCATTTAACCAGGGCAGCAGTAAACTGAAGAAAACAAGTCAAAACACAAGTCACATCAAAAAAGGACTCGTATTCAAAAGCATCATAAATGCCATCATTTAAAACCATGGCAACAGCAAACTGAAGAAAACAAGTCAAAACACAAGTCACATCAAAAAAGGACTCGTATTCAAATGCATCATAAACGCTGTCATTTAACCATGGCAACAGCAAACTGAAGAAAACAAGTCAAAACACAAGGTGTACATGCCGTGATTACATGTAGGCACAGGAATTCAGGGCCCCCATCAAGGCTATTCTCATAGCACACTAATATTCATTCAGACATTACTTCTGCACGACACATTCCTGTCCTTTGATACATAATGGATACACAGATATATATTCACAGAAACACAAAACAATTCACAGAAGCAATCCTCTAAATCATGAATGGCAGACAGACAAACTGCCTTTTAGCTGCAGTGTTGTTACATTATGACAAACGTTGTGTGCATGTGTGCTCGCGTGAGCATGTGTGTTGGGAGGTGTATGTACAACTCTCGCATATTGTATTAGTCTTGTTAAGGACTAAAAAGTTGTCTGAGTACATGAGACAACTGCTACATTGTCTCAGGATCCCACATCTACCAAGCTAGCCACAGAGGCATTAGGATGCAAGTCCATGTTGTCAGGACCTGTATTAGGTTTGGGCTATTATGGTTAAGTGACTTGGTTTTACAAGGGTCACTCGAGTGGAGTCTACGGTTAAGGCTAGATGTAAGATAGCACATGAAAGAGTTCTAATATCACATGACAGCACTAACTAGATGTCCTAAGTTTAGCTCCATGCAAAGCTGTTCTGTGTTACGGGTTACTATCCTAAGTACTAGCTTTATAGGTCTGCTACTATACAGAACACTGCTAACCACCACTGTGCGGTGAACAGCTCAGTGAAAATGTGTTTAATTTATAGCAGACATTTAAAAAAATGAAAATGAACTCCTGTGACCTCTGGCCAAATAAATGAGTACACTTTGAGCTCCCTGGAGTGCTTCCCAACTCACAGAGACCAGATAGACACCTTTTGCCACAAGACAGATGATCCTAGAACTTCTTAATGTAAAAGCACAGCAACATTAACTCTCAAGTCCCTTAAAAAGCTCTCTGGCAGATGAAACAATCTCACTTTAAGCCTCCCAACTCAGACTGGTCAGGTTACTTTACTACTGCCACTTGAACAGCAGTCCCAGTCTTCTTAATGCAAAAACACACTTTAGTTAGCCACAGGTGAAAAGGTACTAAAAACAAATCTAACAACTAGGTACAATTAATTACAATGGCAGGCAAGAAAGCCAGCAGTGAGAAACGCACACACTTTAAGGCAACTTCAAGATTCACTAACAGTCTAAGGAAGGGCTGCCTTCCCAGTTTCTTTTGTCAGTAACCAGTAAGACGGGCAGAGGGGTTAAGACTGTGAGGAGATTTTAGGATCAGATGTACAGAAAATGAGACTGGAGAGGCTTCCAAGGCCAGCTATACAGTAAAGGCAGGCAGCTCAAAAGTCTCTTAAGTATAAAAGCACCACAAGAATATGGAGGGGAGCAAACTCAGAAGAGAGTTAGTAAATGCAACATAATGGGGGTCCACTAAGAACTCCTAGGGCCAGTACAGAAACCAAAAGTACTGCAGACTAGAAAAGTGTCTTAAATTAATAAGTTTAACTTCAGATAAAGAGAAAACACATTACACAAATCTGATGTAAAAGGTAAGATAAGTGCAACATTTTAAATGAAATTTAAATCTAGTTCCCTGGATGCAAGCTCTAGTCCATATGCTTTGTTTTCAAGCTTTCGGGCTTCAAATCCTCCAGCAGTCCCAAAACAAAGATGGCGGACAGCTTATATAATATAAAATACCTGGGGAGCTGCGTTAATTACTACACACTCTAGTTACAACTCCCACAACTGGCCAAGCTGGCTTTTGCTTTAAGTTTGAAAAGTGACTACAACACAGAATTAGGTGACCAATACTATTTAATCCACTTAAGAGCTCAAAAAATAACAAAGAATACTGTTTGAAAAGTGAATAAAACACAGAATTAGATGAGAAATGCTGATAATCTATGTGAGAGCTCAAAGAAATAACAAAGGATGCTACAAAACCAAAATCAGTTTTTAGCTGTAGCTTCAAATTTAGAGGATCGCTAGTAAAAATGCAATAAAATGAGGGTCCACTCAGAATAACTTGGCCCACATCAAAAACTAAAAAGTACTGCAGACTATAAAAATGTGTTAAATTAACAGCTCTGACTTCAAATAAAGAGTAAACTCAACACACAAAACTGACTTAAAACGTAAGGCAAGTGCAATATTTTAAATGTACTTTAAATGTACTTTCCTGTATGCAAAATGCAGTCCAAATGTTTGGTTTTCAAGCTTCCAGCAGTCCCGAGACTAAGATGGCTGACTGTTTGTGTGTCTTGAGTTATGTTTCATTACTAATGGACAAAATATAATGTGATTAAAGTAAAGAGGACACAATGAACTCGCTATTAAGAGAAAGAGACCTTAGCTTATTGTAAGTTGTGGATTTATGCAGAACAAGTTAAATTACTAGTGCAGGTTTAGCATGCAACAGACAGCACAGGGAATGTGGTCAAGCTAACCATTTTTGAGGCATACAGGTCAAGAAAGAAAGGACACAAACGTGTCTTTCATGTAACAGAAGCAATCAAAAGCTAACAGCTATGCAAATACTAATGTGTCTAATACCCAAACTGGCCACTATAAGGAAGAAAACAATCTGCTTGTGAATGCAGTTGATCTGTGTATGGATACGGTGTGTCTAATTTCATTAGTGAGCCAACAAACTCAATAGCTGTGTTACTGAAAAGGTCACTGCACATTAAATTAATTATTTATTACATTCACACTACAGTAACCTCTCAGTTAGCCGGCACCCATGGGGATTGGTAGATGACGGACAACTGTACTTTCTGGTTGCTTGAGAGTTACTATTAAAAACAGGCCTGACTAACACTGTACCCTATACTATTTGTTTGGTTTGACTTGTTCTCAGGTTGGGGAGAGAGGGAATTTATTCCTGTCTTCCTTTTTAAAACTCTAAAATGCTAAACACGTAAGGTATCTTTCTGCAGGCTGGGGGGGCAAAAAGTGCAACACATGAAAATTGTACTGCATTTCTTTGACTTTTTTTGCTGTTTGCTTGAGAGTGCTGGTTGCTTGAGTTCTGGTTAACTGAGAGTTTACTGTAGATACTACAGGCCCAGTGTAACATCATTCTGGAAATTTCTTTCAAACAACTTGGTTTTGTAATTTGCTGTTTGAGTTCATCACCCAAATACTAATACTGAGCAAAACTGAAACCAATAACACAAACTAGATTGTGTTGTATGTAAATAATACAACTAACTATTTCAAGTTGTGTCAGTTTAGAAACTAACATATTAGAAAGTTCTGTCTGTGGATTAATGGGCATGAATCAAAAATTTATAGAGTCCTAACACAGGCATAGTGCATTAGCGAGTGCAGTGCAGTCAGAGACAATGATTCCCCAGAGTCACAAAAACAATGATTTGCAAAGCTGTAATATCAGTGATTCATATGTTCATACCAGCATTGCATTTACACAAAAGTGCAGTACAGTATGAGAAGTGCAGTGTGTAACAATACAGGACCACAAACCTCAGCGATAAATGGATGAGTGAACATTGGAAAAATGCACTGCTGACTTATTTATGTCTGCAGATAAGTCATCAGAAATCTTCATCATATTGAAAATGACTTAGAGGTATGGATACTAAAATTATGATGCTGTCGTGATGGCTAAGTGACAACAAAAAAGTTATTTTATCAATTCAAGTTCATTATATCTATTGTATGAAAATTCATGAATCAGATAGACTGATGTTCATACCACCTCTATCGAGGAAATATATGATGCACACTTATGGAATTATGTGTAACGATAGGACAAGCAAAATTATGATTTGGCTAGGAAGATCTCAACAGATAATAAACAAATCTGCCAAATGTTAACATGCCACAAAAGTAGCCCCAAAGATGCAATTTTAACAAACAAACCATAAAAGTATTTCCAAAAATACAAACAATATCTCAAAAAACTGCAGACAAATCACAGAGTAAAGCTGCATGATATTTATTTCATTTCATGGCAAGTCAACATCTTATATGTGTTGATTACCATTCTAAATACCCTACGGTTATCAAGCTAAAAGATAACTTTTTTGCCAGCTGTCATAACAATATTGAAGTCAGCTTTATCTCAACATGGTATTCCTGAAATATTCTTCATCTACAGTTGTCCACAGTTTGTAAATCAATAACTTCAAGTTTTTTTTTCACAAAAGTGCAAACTATCTTAAGCAAGATGCCCTTACTCAAATGTTTAAACCTTGAGGGAGTTATTCAAATAGTTAAGAAAATGAAAAATAAATGTATTGCTAGCTCAAAGAGGGACTGTTTTTTTTGCAAGTCTCCAACAGAGAAGCAGTCCATTTCCAGCTCTAAGATTTCTGCTTTCAAAGTTGTTGATGGGGACAAGAATGAATATAAAGTTGCTGCCAACCTCTTCTCTTCTATATCAGACAGTAGAAATATCAGATGTCTAATCTTAATGGCAATCTGTTCATCAGAAATAGATATACTGCCATGGTATGTTTATTTATTTATTTTTCTTTTGTTAACCGGGATGGTCTGACTGGATGAGGTTCATTTACAGCGGAGGCCCGGGGAGAAAAGCTCCACATAAATTCATAAACACAAATCGCAACAATACTAATATTATACATAGTGTTAAAAATATCATTGTACAAGTAGTATCTAGTGAGAAAAAAACAGAAAAGGCAATTAAAATCAGCAATATCTACATATGAACAATCTGTATGTTATAAAAAAATAACAGACAGAGATTACAACAAGTCCACATTTGTTGAGGGATACCATCTGTACCAAGCATGTTTACTGAAGGCATATACTATGAGAGAGAGAGAAAGTGTATAGGTAACAGGTTTTGGGATTATGTGACACATGGACAGAGCGAAGAACTTAAAAGGTGGGCCTTCAGGGAGTTTTTGAATTGTGTGATATTAGATGCAGACGTGAAAGATGGAGGTAGATTATTCCAGGCTTTTGCTATACAATTTGAAAATAGAGCTTTGCCTGCTGTGTAGTTAGCTGATGAGATAAAAAGAAGTGACTTGTTGACAGAGCAGAGTGGATGATTTGGTGTGTAGATAGTCAGCAATTGACTAAGAGCGGGAGTTTTGTTGGGTTGTTTTAGGTTGTTGTAAGCTATGACAAGTTGGTGATAGATTAGTAGCTGTGGGATCTCTGAAGTTGTTTAAGAGGTGTACAGTGATGGGTTTGAAATGGGGAATTAGTAGCAAACTTGGCGATTTTGTTTTAACAAGAGTCAAGTTTGTCTAGGTCAGGATTTTCTAATACAAAGTGAGAATTGGGGCTGCATACATTAGTGTGGAAAGGTGAGTTTGAGCTAGGGTGACCTTAGCCTGATTGGATAGACAGTGTTTGTCTGTATAGGGAACCCATTTTTTGTGTACCTTTTTATAGTTTGAGAGATATGAATGTCAAAATGGAGGTTGTTATCTATTTCAACACCAAGGAGCTTGTGTGGGGGAGGGTGAAATGACAGTACCATTATTGGATGTGACAGAGAAGGAAAATGGAGAGGTTTTTGCTTTGTTTGGAGTGAAAAGAAGTAGTTTTGTTTTATTAGGATTTAGGATGAGTTGAATATTAGTGATCCACCTTTCTACAGAGGCAAAGGATTCTTCGGCCAGGTGGTGTAGGGTGGTAAGAGATGGGGCTGAGCAGATTAGGGTGGAATCATCTGCATACTGTATTAAAGAGGCCTGCAGGGTGGCGGTATGTAGGTTATTGGTGAAGACAGAAAAGAGCAGTGAACCCAATATGGAACCCTGAGGTACACCAACGGTAGCTGGGAGTAAAGGGGATAGAACTCCTTCCCACTGGACAGCTTGTTGTCGGTCTGATATGTAATTATCAAACGAAGCAATAGTGTTACGGATAAAGGTTAACAAAGTTAGAGAATCTATTAGGATAGGGTGAGAAACCATATCAAATGCTTTTGAGAGGTCCAAGAATATGGCAGAAACAAATTTATTGTTATTTCTATGTTGGTTAACCATGCTTGTGAAGGAGAGAAGGGCAGTGGTTGTACTGTGGTGTGGGCAGAAACCATATTGTGTAGGGGAGAGGAGATTGTTTGTATTTAGGAAATGCATGACTTGGGAGTGTATGCATTTCTCCACTATCTTTGACTGAGAGGACAAAATGGCAATGGGGCGGTAGTTTGAGAAATCATAGGAGTTTCCACCCTTATGAAGTGGAATAACGTAGGAGATTTTCCACAGTTTAGGGATATAGAATTCCTGTATAGAGTGGTTAATAAGGATTGAGACAGGGTAGGATATGGAATCGACAGTGATTGCTGAATTTGGAGGCTATATTGCTATCTGTATTTGTGGAGGTTGAGGTGGGAGCTGGTGTGGTGGTTTTACCAGGTTTTAGAAGGGTGTTAACTGCGTGACAGAACGTTTGAGGGTTGTTGGAGTATTTGTTTTGGATATTTAGATAGTAGCTCTGTTTATCAAGCTTTGTTTGTTGTTTGACCTGATTCCTAAGTTGTTGGTAGTTTTGTTTGGAAAGACTTGTGTTGTCTTTCTTCCAGGTTTTCCATGCATTATCTCTAGATTTTAATAGGGCTTTAGTAGACTTACTAAGCCATGGAGCATGGTGAAGTTTAGATCTAATTGTCCTTATGGGGGCTATTAAATCAAAGATCTTAGTAAGAGTACTATTAAAATAGTCTATTGTTTGGTCCAAGTGGAGGATACATAGTGGGTCCAAGTGGAGGATACATAGTGGTTCCCAGTAACATTTTTTTAACGTAGAGTTGAGATCTAGAGGGTTAACATTGCAATAATTTCGGACTTGTCTATAGACTGTAGGTTTGGGTATGTAAATACGCTTGCATAGGAGGAAAGTTGGCAGATGGTCACTAAGTCCATCTGGCAGACAACCTGTTTGGTAGTTTTGTTTTGGGTAGTTTACCAATGTTCAATCTAGTATAGATTCCTTTTGGGACTTTTTATCTACTCTAGTAGGTTCTTGAATGAGTTGGGAGAATCCATACAGGTTGATGTAGTTAGTAGGGTTTGTAGAATTGCAAGCTAGCCAATCAGTGTTTAGGTCTCCTAAGTAAAATAGTCTCTTGTGGGAGGTTGTCCTTTACCCATTGAATATTTTCCTCAATTATTGGAGAGTTATTACCTGGAGGGATATACGCAGAAAGAATATTGATACTCTTTTTCTTGTTAAGGAGTAGCATAGAGCCTATGATCTCAGCAGTTTTAAAGTTTGGTAGAAGAATTAGAAGAGGTTGTAAGGCAAGTGTAATTTTATAGACAACTGCAACACCCCCTCCTTTCTTTTCTATCCTATCTAGTCTTAGGATATTATAGCCTGGAGGGAGAATTTCCTCATTCTGTGTGCTGGGTTTTAGCGAGGTCTCTGTTATGGTTAAAATGTCAGGGGAGTTATGAGTTATGAATGCGTGTAAGTGAGGGAGTTTGATATTCTGCAAGACTTAAGGTTAATGATAAGTAGATCTGTAGTGTGTTTGTTTGGGGGTATAATGTTGCCTGGTCCTGGATTTGGGTGAATATCTCCAGAGGTGAGAAGGTATATCTTTAATAATACATGAAGTCTGATTGTTTGTAAAATGTCTATGTGGAGTTTACATGATCATTTTCTAGAGTATGATAGTGGAAAGTGCTTGTTGTGTACAAGTAATGTTGTGTTGTTATTAAATAAAGAGGGGACTATTGGGAAGGTAATGTGGGTTTTTGTAGGTGTGAAGGTGTGTGTTGTATGGTAGGTGGTGTGAGGCAATGGTATGTATGTGTGTGAGGATGTAGTGTAGGTTAGGGTTGTGAGGGTTAAAAGGAGAGATGTAAGTAAGAAAAGAATGGTGTGTGTCACACTGTTTGTGGGGGAAAGTGGTGTTAATTGTCTGAGAGGTAAGCAGGGGTGGGATTTGGGAAGATTGCGGTTTATTGGCTGTGGGGTGCGGTCAGGTGATTTGGGGCAAGAATAAAGGTAGAGGTAGTGGAGGCAAACGGAGCAGGGCCAAACCACACCACAATGATATTAGAGTCAAAAAGTGAGTAATCTAAAACTATACTGCCTTCTTTACAACTTGTTGGAAGGAACACTTAATGTATAGAGTAGCTGATGTAAGTTTAGAGTTCTAACCCCAAAATTAATGGATGCAGGGGATTTTCATGCAATGAGTACTAAAATCCAGCTGAGGTAAGCTACAGAAATTAGCCTAATGCTACAAAGGGTAAGGGGCCTATACTACTAATAAGGAACACCCATTTAGTGTTGTAGACTTAGTTCAGCATATGTAGTTTTACAGCAGAGTAAATATATATAGCTATTAACCTTAAATCAGTCAGTCTGTTTGATAAGCAGTAGGGTAGCTTTCTTCTGGTGGAACAGGCTTTACAGGATAGCATTGGTGGGAGAACACCTTAGTAAAATTAAGTAGAGGGCCTGTTTACATAAGTCAGTCAGTATGGTAAGCCATAGGGTAGCTTCCTTCTGGTGGAACAGGCTTTACAGGATAGCAGTGGTGGGAGAAACACCATGTGTACAGGTTGCTGACTGAGTCTAAGAGGCTAATACATATCCATTCCTTGTAGAAAAATACATGAATTTTGGTTCTGAGCAGTGACAAATGTGTACGCACACACTCCTCACTTTAGTTTCACTTACACAGCTATAACAAGTCATATGACCCCCGCATGGAAGACAGATATAATGAACAACGTCAGACTCTGTCAATATATTTATGATATTATATGGTACATATCTGCATACTTAAGAAAAAGGAATTAAGCACATTTTTTGTAAAATGACTCTAGAGATGTATAAAGTAAGAGTACTGTGAAATCATCCCATTGCATCCATGCTCTACCAAAGTCAAATATGCTTATTCTGACTGTGAAGATGTGACATTAAATGTTCACATACAAAAGTAGTGATAATGGATATATGTGTGAATAAACCAACTACCCCCATGTGCACATAAATATGTACACACACATTTTAGATGTATGTGTGTATATCTATACACACACACACACACACACACACACACACACACACACACACTTACACACACACCTACATACACACACTTTATATTGCACACACATACAGTAACACTGCCAGTACCAAGCTAGGTTAAGTACTATTTAAATGTGATCAAATGACAGCAGGGGTTAGTCACGACATGAATACATTGCCTCCATACCTTCCAATTATAGCAATTTTATATTTTGCATGCATTTCATACATTTGACAGTTATTATAAAAATAAATAAATAATCAGTGTCCACAGTAATATATTTCAGCTTTTTTCCCAAACACACACTAGCTCTGCCAAGCCAGATCATTGACTAAAGGTGGCCAAATGACAGCAGGAGGTGAGCCCTACACCTTTCCTTTATAGACTTCATCAATGCCTACCAGTTATAGGCAATTTATTGCACTGTGTACCCCACAGATATTAGACTGTGAATGAAAAAGAAAATAGCCACAGTAATGTATTTCAACGTCTTTCACACAAAAGAACACTGTGATGGGATGACAGATGGGGTCAGTCACTTTCATCCATTCACTAATAGACTACTTCAGTATCCACCAATTATATCAACTTTATTGACTGTATACATACTGATATCAGATTGTGATAAAATAAAGATAAAAAAAGGCCACAGTAATGAATTTGAACTTGTTTCACACCAATATACACTAGCCCTACCATGGCAGATCAATCAGTATTTAACTCTGATAAAGTAACAGCTGGGGTCACTGACTTTCATCCATATAGTCCATCCATTATTCACTTTATTGACTGATATTCCTCAGAGATCTCATTGTCATAAAATGGCAGGAGTAATGTATTTCAATTTGTTTCACTCATACACTAGCTCTGCTACGCCAAATCAGTTATGTTTTTTAACTGATAAAATGATACTAGGGGTTAGTCACTTCATCTACAGACTGGCTCGATGTCCACTAATAGCAGTAACTTTGTTGACTGTGCACACCTCAAATATCTCACTGTGAGCAAATGAAAAAATGTGAGTGTGTGTGTGTGTGTGTGTGTGTGTGTGTGTGTGTGTGTGTGTGTGTGTGTGTGTGTGTGCACACAAATGGTAAGAATAATATTACGTCAGTTCACTGCTGCCACATACAGTGCAACAACTGCAATTCTCTCCTATGTGCACAAACACCCACAACCTGTTTGCCCCTGAAAGAACATGTTGATCAGTTCACACTAAGTGCACCTGCTCTCCCAAAAAGGATAAAAGAAATGCACTTTCTGATTACATTTCCTGTTTCTCATTGTAAAAAATAATGGCAACAGCAATGTATTTCAACTTCTTGCAGGAACACTGCTTCCTCCCGACAAAAAAATAAATAAATAAATAAAAGGACAGCCACCTTCTAAATACTACTTATGTTAGCATCTGATGAAGTGAAAGAAGGGTCACAGTATTGCTTGTCAGTTTGTGGGTGACATAAGCAAATGGCTCTGATAAGCATGTGAACTTCCTCCAGCCACAGCAAACCATATGAATGATCATTTCACCCCCATTTGATCTCTTACACAGGATGCCTCTCCTGGAATTGTCTCCAATGTGTAATTGCAAATATAAATTAGTTAGAAAAATAATGGCCAAAGTAATGTATTTCAACTCACTTCTGTAAGCAAAGGCCACCCCCATCCCATTCTGAACATCAAACATTGTAATAAATAAATACAATTATTAAAATGGATGAATGACTAATGCAGGCAGTGTTTACTGTTATCACCAATAACAGGTATTACCTGTTGCCCTGACAGTATTTAGTAAAACACCTACATGAGAAAAAATGTCCCTGAAGCTCAGGAGAGTCTGATCATGTTAATACCTCGGGTAAGTGCAATGATCAGTTACACTGGGCAACCAATATCTAGTAAATGCTTACCTCATAAGAATAACATGATATGATTGGCTAGCTGTGTCCTATTACTTTATAGCACAGAGTATTTTAATTGCTTATTATTCTTCAATTATCTGCTTTATCCAATACAGTAAATGTATATATCTTGATCCCGACTAAGACAAAACAGCTAATCCAAGTAATTCTATTTTTCATTTTCGAAGCATCAGCAGCTTTTTGGGGGCCCCACCAACACATACATGGATGACTGTGGTCTCCTGAATTCATGGATATCAAGGATGCATAACATTGGATATGTATGTAGGCTGGCCAGTGACAAATGCATGGCAGATTAAGTCAATTCCTAGTTTTAGTTTTCTACGGTGCCACCTGACTGGATCTAAAGTCCATGAAAGCAGTAAGAGATGCACTGTACTACCAGTGGCATTATTGCCTAAGACTGTTCAGTAGTGTAAAGCCACAGCTTTCCATCAAGATCAGTACATGTTTGTGTGTGTGTCTTTGGTTTTGTTTTGTTTACAGCATGCGCACACACAAAGACAAGAAGAAATCAGAAATGGTATCTCTAAAAAGCTAGCCCAAAATGCAATCAATGTGCTTGCAAGCCTCTTAAGGAGATGTAACATGCAGACAAGCAGTAATCATTGGCAGAGTCGACAGTTTAAAAAAAAGTTACAATTTTAATAATCTACTCATTTTCCTACTAATAGAATAAGGCTGTTTATAGAGGTATATTTCTTAAAAAGGTGTTTTTATGCTTTATGTCAAGGGAGCTGATGCTGAATCATGTCAGCCAGCAATCTCAAAGGTAACTCCCAAATCTGCTCTGAATTGGTGGTCAAGAATACCACATACACAAATGCCATAGATATAGCCAACCTGCTGGCAGACAAGTTCAGTGAAAACTTCACCCCCCCCCCCGTCCCCATCAGTAAATCAGGCCATCCCCAACACCTGTCCCCCTCCCCTCATCACCAGGGATCAGGTTATTAATGCCCTCTCAAAGGCAAAAAAATACAGCCTCCATGGGACCCAACAACACCCCTGGCTGTGTCCTACATAAACTCAGGCAAGAGCTCTCAGCACCACTAGGCACCCTATTCAACCAAAGCCTGTGCACTGGCTTCATCTCAGCAGAATGGAAGACAGCCACTATGATCCCTCTGCACAAAGGTGGAGCATCCACTGACCAAGGCAATTATAGGAGCAGCAGCCTAACTAGCCTGATCTGCAAGGCCATGGAACACATTATCATGAACCTTATAAACAAGGACATTGGCAACCTCCAAATGCTTGATCCCACACAGTCTGGTTTTGTCAACTCATGCCTGTTAGGCTTGATCACCCTCTTTGAAACAGTCAACAAAGCCATGGATGAGGGAAAGATGGTGCACACCGCCTACTTTGACCTAGCCAAAGCCTTTGACACTATTCCCAACTCGGGCATAATAAATAAACTCTCCCAGCTAGGCATCAACCCATATGTTACCAGCTGGGTAGCTAACTGGCTCAATGATAGAACCCATTTAGTCAAAATAGGGGAAGCCACCTCTAGTAGTAGACCTGTAACAAGCAGCATACCCAAAGGATCTGTCATGGGGCCTCTACTGTTTGGGATACACTTTTCTGATGTGCAAGCCAAAACCAGTGGTCTGTGGCTGACCAAGTTTGCAGATGACTGCAAGCTGAGCACTGTCTTAAATTCCCCTAGTGATGTGAACATCCTCCAAGAGGGCCTTAACCAGACTAATGACTGGTGCTAGAAGCATGGCCTCAAACTGAATGCCAAGAAATGCATCATTATCCCCTTTTTGGAAAATGGTGTCCCCATTAATTATCACATTAATAACAACGTGCTACGCACGCAGTCATGAGGGACTTGGGCACCCAGGTTGATAGCAACCTGACTTTTGATGACCATGTTGCCTCCGTTGTATGCAAGGCTTTCTTGATGGCCCACCTCATAAGTAAGGGTATTTCGTCCAGGAACAAGGAGGTCATAACATCCCTGTACTCCTCCCTTATCAGGCCCATTATCGAGTACAATGCCCCCTTCAGCATGTACCTTGCCAAGCACATGCAGCAGTTGGAGAGACCACAGAGGCTCCTGACCAGGAAAATCCAGAGTCTCAAACACCTATCCTATACAGATGGGGTAAAAGCCCTGTCCCTCTACTCAGTCTCATACAGACTATTCAGAGGTGACCTGTGTCTGGCATACAAGGCCATCTCAGACTCAGCCTTGATGGAATTGCTCCAAATCCATAAGTCAAACTCCACTCACGCAACTCACACGCAAGGTCTCAACCTGGTCTATGACATTAACAGAACTTGTTGGCAGGATAGATTTGTGTCCCAACGACTCTCCCATCTGTGGAATAGACTTCCTCTCCCTGTCAAGCAGAATACCTCTCTAGCCCTCTTTAAGAGGAACCTGGACGACTGGATGGGAAACAGAAAATATACTCCTGGGATCCCACCTGTGTCCCTGCTGGACAGGGAAAACAGCTGCTGACTTTGTGGAAACATGGGTGATATTCTTGGCAAGGCTTATAAGGGCCTCAGAGCTAATAGTCTAGTATTGTCCTATGAACCTATAAGTTTACATTGCTGGCGTGTACACTGAAACAACAGGACAACAGATTGTGGGTTACTGAGGTACTTAGTTGTATCTCAAATGGTGAAGTGGTTACTGACAGATCTACTCATATCCAAAATGAGGATGTCACCGGTACATTTCTCAATCTCTTCCTTCCTCCCACTCTACAAGTACAGTCATATATACAATCAGAAACAGATGCTCAGTATGGGCATGTGATATTATTAATTTACAAATCTTACAGAAAAAAATCAATAAACTCACTTCCAGGAGCCAGCAAAGCTGGGCTGATAATAAGACTGATAAACTACATAAGCATGGGCATAGGGCTTTTGATTTAATTTTGGCATGTTATCCTATCAGACAGAAGAAATAAACTGACTACTATGTTAAAACAAATGTAAAAAAATATATGCTAGCTTCATGCTTTTGGACTAAAACAAAAATTATCCTTCAATGGACATCAAGAAATTGTCACAGAAAATATCCTTTCTAAAATAATGCAGAACCACATGATTGTTGCATCTGGTTTATGTTTTAGTTTCTTCCATGATTACAGCTATCTGACTTGATTTGAAGAAAATGCCTCCCACCTTGCATTTTCTTAAAAAACAGAAGCAGCTTACTTGGCTACTAAAAATGTTTATTCTCTGATTAACCACTTGATCCAGTTCAGGATCTCAAGGGTTATATACTCTGTCTTGCTACTCATTGGGCACAAGACAAAGGAACTAATTCTGGATGCAATCATGCACTCACACACTCACACCATGCATATCTACTAACAATTTGAAAGAATATCAATGTATCTATGGCACAATTAGTATGTGCATCACAAATGAGTACCATGTCTCCAGATTTTTTCCTCATATTTTTTGGTCTGTTCCTCATAAAATGTGTGTTTTTTCTGGCAAATCACTAAGGACTGTAGTCAATAAATAATGACATAACATTTGAATTTCAGACTTCATGTCCTTCAGAAAATGTAAGGTGGTACAAAACCTTTTATTCTAGCTATATTCTAGCTACTTTCTAAGTTTATAAGAGCAATATTTAAAATCTGTCCCTGTTTTTGGGCCTTTGTCCCACCATTATTTTAGGCTTTGTCCAGATTTCTTGTGCTAAGAAGTTGAGCGGTATGATGCGTACCACTGGTCAAGTGTTGCAAAAAGTATCTACATATGTCGTGGTCTGACAATTTCAGTAGCACTCACATGGCAAAAAATATCAGAGACCTCTTCTGTTGAGATGTGGGAAACACCACAAAAGGATACTTTTATAGCTTTCATCAGCAAGAGCTAACTTCCTTCCGCAGGAGTTCAGAAACCAATACAGAGTATACTGGGAAGGTCTGTGGTTGGCCTACCAAAGCTACATCTTGTATTACTAAATTACAGAGTAATTGAACACTGGACCAACGTGACTATCAAACCACAAAGGGCAAAAATAAAGGGATAATAAATAACTGCTTAGGGATACTCAGGGTTAAAGAGGCTGTCTAAACTGAATTTTCTCGGACAGCTATGAGCAGCTGCAATTGTTAAAAGTGAAAGTTCTACAGTCCTGAAGTTATTGCTGTTTTAAGAATGAAGTGTCTATATATAACTGTATTATCTTGCTACCCAGACCTGCTGCAAAATGTTTACCAAGGGAATATAAGCAGAAACATTACTTGAAGCGGCGTGTGGGTCACAGCAACGATGCAGTCTGCATCTCAGCAAAGTTACTTGCTTTATCGGCTTATAAAACAAAAAAAATTGCACTTCTAGAAGATAGCTGTTGGAAGAAATACTTTGCTTGATTTCACAGACATGTCGACTTAAAGTCCAAAGTAGTATGAAACACAGAGGACAGAGGTTGTAAAATTGCAGCCCTTTAAATATACTGACTAAATTATTAATGATAGCAAAGCAAACCGATAATTGTCCCCCCCCCCCCCCAAAAAAAAAAAATCTAAATCATTCAGCTGATTTGGGTAATTTATAAAATGAGTTCTTGTTAAGGAATATTCCTAGTGTTGTCTCTTAAAAATCAGTTCAGACCCTTTATATAACTTAACAACAGAAGCAAAACTGTACTGTTGTGCACAAGCAGTGGAGGAAGCTATACTCCAACACAACAGCTGGCAACCTGAGGGAGGATCTCAGAGCCAGTTTGGGCTGCAATTTAAATACAAGGTATAAACATTACAGTTCTAAGTATAAACTATGTGTACAAGACTCAATGAAGCATCCGAGATCCAAGATACAGCAACCCCCCTCCCTTTTTATAATATCTAATCCCTGTAAATACTACTTTTTAATAAGAACTATTTGGTTCAAAGCATACATTTTGAGAAATTCAAATGGTTTCCACTGTGCAGCATGTACCAGAAAGCAGACAATTTAATATCTTCAGGTTTCATTTTATTCTTTTAACTATTCTTTGGATCAAAAATCCCATGACTTCAGGGGAACTACAGTGAATTTTTGCACTTTTCCTGAACAAAGATTTTATCTTTTATATAAGTGGGGTTACATGACTAATGAATCTAACATCAGTCAGATGGCAATGGATAAATCTAAAGATTCTATGGAATATTTGCTTTCTATCACAATAGGTACAGGTAAAGGTTCCTCATGGTCTTTGGTCACAATAGTCACAGGTGAAGGAACTTTAGCTACAACTTCTACAGGCAGACAACGCCTTTGGTTACACACAACAGTACTGATTTCAAGTTCACAACTGATTTGGCATCTGTGAATCTTGTTCTGATATGACTCGATACTCTTCACAATCGGACACGACAATAACCATGACCACAGTATAACACACAAGTGTTGAACAGCTTTAGCTATACCAGGGATTCATTCAGGACAGGGCTTCTCCAGTGCTGAGGCTAGCCACACCGAGGACAGCCAGGATATATGAAAATGTTACACACTGACTTGTTAACATTCATTTTTATGTGAGACCATGCCACATGCCATAATGCTGAAGTACAACAGTCATAATATTTTATAGTATGCTTTTTACACATTTACACGTGCATATACATGCTAACTTAGACAGGTCCAGCTCATTTCTAAGAATCAGCCTGGGGCACTGTCTTGTTAAGTGACTTGCTCAAAGTTACTATGTAGGCAAATGTAGGTTGACAAATTCAGACTCTGGGCTACAGGAAGCAGCTAATTAATACAATCTTATTGCCTTAACTCTCTGCCAACTACCAGACAATGAGTAGAAACAAGGTGTGTACTTGCTATAAGTCGATAGTAAAAGAATAAAACGCTGAACCAAATCCTGATTACTTTCAATGTATGGGTGTTTGTTTTGTGATTAGAGGTTTTTCTGTATAGAGCAATATACACACTGTTATGGGGTGTTCTGTAATATATTTTTGATATATATATGGGAGTCTTTTTTGGAGTTTGGGAGGGATTACTATGTCACATTTCTGAGATCCTATGATTTACGGCCACTGCTGTAGTGTATCACACAGACGTCATCTCAGGTGTAGAACCTTTTCAACTTTGCTTACTGAATGAATGAAAGTCTACTTCTCAACCCACCATCTTCCTTCGTCATTTGAGAAATTACTCAGCAGTCAAACGAAAATAGCAACTGTCTTGTTTCCATAGTTTCACTCTTCATATTTTTAATTTTTCTTCCTTCAAAGTCTAAAGAGCCTTCCCTGCAGGACTTAAGAAAAAACATGAAATGGTGCAGTAAGTCACATGCTGAATTCGATTTATTTTCATAAAGTCTCCAACGCCCACAACGGTAAAAACAAGATCCATTATCAGACACAACAACATCGACAATACAATGTATGCTAAAACACCATGGCTTTTCAATTGTTTCATGCAAAGTCGCAGAGATCATAGCATACACATATATCCTTTGTGATGTACCATGCTGTTACCACACAGCTGTTGGTGCTGTGGTTCAGTTCCCAGCTAGGATGCTTTCTGCATGCCTTCCTTTTGTCTTCATAAGTTTTCCCTAGAGTACTGTTTCCTACCACATCCAAAGAAATGCTGACAAATGAACTGCAAATCCTTTTAAAAGTACCTGTACTTTTACATCCAGTAGTGACAGAGTTTGCTTCTTACCAGGTGATAGTTAATGCTGTGTAGAATTACTTTTGGATCTTTGAATGTAGTCAATTTTTTTTATATGATGAGATTCTCCTTCTATATATTTTGGGACACATTGTCAACAGAACTATATATAGATATAATTTTTCATTTTACACACACACACACACACACACACACACACACACACACACACACACACACACACACACACACACACACACACACACACACACATTGTCAAGAAAATACAGGAGCACAATGGACTAGAACCAGAGACTGGTGTTGGGAGGTTGAGATGATAAGAAAGAAGATCAGCAGTAATGTGAAATTAGTGAATACGCCATTCCCATTAGATGCAGTTTAGATGGGATAACTGCACTTCTGAAAGAATAAGTGGCTGAAAAAGACTGGAAATTTACTGACTGTGTTATACTGGTCGGAGAGCTCTAAAGTATGCCTCTCAAATGTCCAGACTTTTGTCTCATACTTTTGGTCCACTCTCCATAGAATGTGTGACTTTATGACATATCACTGAAGACTGACATCTTTAAATAATGACATTCATATCAGTTTTGGACTTCATACCCTTCAGAAAATGCACGTAAATGCATGACCTACTACTCTAGCAACTTTATAAGTTTATACGTGCAATACTAAAATTTGGACCTGATTTTAGGCCTTTGTCCGCCCTTGTTTCTAGCTTTGTCCAAATTTCTTGGGCTTAAAAGTGAAAAGGGATGTCCTAAAGCACAATTCTCAAGTTGTCATTAAAGTTTGAAGAACAATGAAGGGACTGGAGATGAAAATAGAAGTAAAGAATTATTTTACTCTTAGTAAAAATTGTGCAATAAATGTTGAGAAGTAAACTGCATATTATACTGTAAAGTACACTGTACAGCATGCAGACGTATTTGAAATGTGAGGTAATGGGGTCTTACCAGTGATTGACATTTATGCTACTGACACTAAACAAAGTACATTTTCTTAAATGCAATGTATCCAAGCTTTACACTGTAATAAAAGGTGGGACATAAACAATATAATGTTGTGTTCTTGGGGTACTAGTGGAGGATGTAAAAGTACAGCGATATCAGGAACTCTGACAGAATTTACACATTATTTCCCAAGGTATAGTAACTGGATAGAAATTATATTTTACAGGAACATGGGTATTTAATTGAAAGCTTTGAAATACACCCAATAAACATTTCAGATCATGCACCAAAAAGGACCAAGATAAATGCATGGGTTAATAAAATAAAATGAGACACTGAAGCTTGCCTACTTATTTATTAAAAAAGAGGAATTTAAGGAAAGGTTTACAAAAATGATTTGAGAGTTCTTATAGAAGATAGACATTTCTTCAGAATGGATAGCTAAGTAGTGGTATAAAATACAAATGTGATCTAAAAATATGGTAGAAACAGGATGAATGAGATATGGAAGAGTAGTAACAGGAATTATTTAGAGGGACTGAAAAAAGTTAAATTATTGCAGAAGAAGGGGAATCTCTTTAAAGTAGAAAATGAGCTATTGTTGACTGCCAGGGGGGAAGTTAAGAAGTATTTGGATAAATTCCCCACTCTGGTATTATAGACAAACTCACCAGCCTGAACATAAACCACTATGTCATAAGATGGGTTGCCAATTGGCTCACGGACAGAACCCACATGGTGAGAGTTGCGGGAGCTAGGTCTGACTCTAAACTGGCTACAAGTGGGGTTCCCCAGGGCTCAGTCCTAGGAACCTTCCTGTTCAGCATGTACTTCTCAGAAGTACAGACAAGCATAGGAGGACTATAGCTAACCAAGTTCACAGACAACTGCAAACTAGGGGCTATAACTGACTCACCGGCTGACACAGACATCCTCCAAGACGGTCTCACTGAGACGGATACCTGGTGTCAAAATCATGGCCACAAGCTAAATGCCAAAAAGTGCATAGTTACTCCCTTAGGAAATAACAAAGTACCCACAAACTACCACATAGGTGACAGTCCCCTAAATACGGAAAACGTAATAAGGGATCTGGGGACCCAAGTAGATAGTAATCTCACCTTTGATAATCATATTGCCAAAGTGGTTAGAAAATCCTTCTATGTGGCCCACCTAATCACAAAAGGGTTTGCATCCAGATCAAAAGAGGTCATTGTGCCCCTCTGCTCATCACTCATCAGACCCATCATAGAGTACAACACCCTATTTGGGATGTACCTTACAAGACATCTGCAACAGCTGGAAAGACCACAGAAGTACCTCACCAAGAGGATCACTGGCCTCAAACAGATGCCTTACACAGCTCGACTGAAGAAACTCCAGCTGTACTCGGCTGCATACCGCCTGCTCAGAGGTGATCTCTGCCTGACATACAAGGCCATGTCCAACCCAGAATTGATGGACATGCTCCACCTAAAGAAAACCTTATCCCCTCGAACCACACGCTCTAGGGATCTAAACTTCACCACAATAATAAATAGGACGTGCTGGAGGGATAGATTCCTGTCCCAGAGACTTCCCATGCTTTGGAACAAGATTCTAATCTACATTAGGCAGAGCTCCTCGCTAGCACTCTTCAAGAGAAACCTTGACGAGTGGATGGGAAACAGAAAGTTTACCCCGGGGATCACTTCAGTGGCTCTGCTGGAAAGAGGCACAGGGAACTAATCTAAGGGGGCGGCAAAAGCCAACACATTCTGACTAGGCTTATAAATGCCTTCGGGCAGATAGCCTAGTACCTACCTATGAACCTATAAAATGCACAAGTTTAGAAAGGCTGCTGTTAAGCAAGCATGTTTTGATAACAATCCCACAACACAGAACCTCTAAGAACAACAACTTAGGCAAGATAAAGTAAAAAGGGTTCTTGCCAAACCTAGGGAGCCTAGAATAAGAAAAATAACAAGACATTCTAAAGAGAAATTAAAAATATTTAGGAAATTTTACGAATCACTATATAAAGCAGAGGAATGGGGAAGCCAAGAAAAGACGCAAATGGAAATTTTCATGGAAGACCGAACTATGCCAAGGTCAGAGGAAGTCGAGGCTCAAAAATTTAAAGCTAAGATACGAACTGATGAGATAAAAACTGCGATGTGTAATCACTCAAGACAGGAGTCTGAAGGAACAGATGATATTTCTGTAGAAGTTTGGAAGTGATGAGGGAAGAGAGTAATAAACAGCTGCAAGGTTTTGAGTAAGAATATCTTAAAAGGGGCAGTCCCACTACCTTGGAAGAAAGCTGTGGTGACTGTTTTACCCAAATAGGGTAAGACCCCTTCAGACCTAGCTTCCTATATACCACTTTCAAATTGAAATCATTAAAATGGTTTTGTACATACTAGCTAGCAGAATGACAAAGGTGCTGCCAAAAGTGTTAGATATGAATCTATGTGTGTTGGTAGAGGACAGGCAAACATTTAACAATATTAATGGAACAATAATGATCCAGGTGGGTCTTGATGCAGAGAAAACATCTGATAGAGTCAACCTGGATTTTATGATTAGGGCAATGGTAGAATTTGCATTCGCTGACAAAATAAAAAGGCAGATAAGGAGGCTATCAAAAGGCCTGGAGGCATGAATTAAGCAAGGAAGGTTTCCTGTGACAAGCTGTGTTTGAACAGAGGAACCAGGCAGAGATGTCCTTCTTCTCCTTTGTTATTCGCTTTATATTTACAACGATTAACAAGGAAAATAAGAGATTTACAAATTCAAGGATATAAATGGTATGGTATGGAAAGAAAGTAACCTTTCTTTGCAGAAGACATCATTTCGTACCACACAAATCCAAAAAAGGACATTTTGGTGTTGGTAGAACATTTTTCAGACGGTCTCAAGTTTTTTTAGGATATTAAACAAAAGCCATAGCAGTAAACTATGCACCACACATGAACTGTTACAGCAAGTCAAATTTCTAAACAAAAGAGAATACAAAAGCGAGTTGATGGAAGCTCTTCGTTATGGATAGTAAAATACAAGCAATGAAATTTCTTTTGTCCATTAACTTTTATATACAAGTCAGGCATATTCTTTATCAAGCAGAAGAGGAGTTGTGGACAATAATTAATAAATAAATGAATAAACTGATTTTGGAGGGGAAGAGAGCAAGAGTTAAGTCTGATAAGTGGATTCTCCCCACAGAACAAGGTGGTTTAAAATTAACTAATTTGAACAGATACTTTAGAACTATGCATTTAAGGCTAATACAACTCAAACAGAAGGTTGTAAATCAAAGTGGAAAGGAATAATGATGAAATGGGTTGGGGGCAAGAAATAAGAAGAGAGCAGAATTTTGAATGCAGGTCCTTAAAGAGAATAACAATCACCCATGCTATTATATTCATGAGTTATCAGAAAGTATTCTGAAAACTAAACCAACATGGAAACGGAGAAAGGAAATTTTATCAATAGGACTGACTTCAAGTAGGGGGTATGCAGGCAAGGGGGTGAGGCTGAAATTTACTGGAGAAAATTAGCAAAGAAACCAGTGTATTATGAGTAAATACCTAAGGAGGGAAAGTTAATAAAGTGGGATGAGATCAAGCAGAACTTTAGACTGCAGTCTAGAGATTGCCTTTCCTACCAGGGACTGATAAAAAAAGTATAGGTAAAGAGAAAGGCGAAGGGGAGCTGAGTTTTTAGTTGAGTCTAGAATATAAGCTGCAAAGGGATAGTTAATATGGCATATGCAAAAATTACATGTTAACTATAAGAATCAATTAGCAGAGACTGGAAACAGAAACTGGAATGGTTAATTTATAAAGGAACAGTAGTGGACATTTCTATGGCTCCAAGTATGCAACAAAGTCCAGAAGGTTTAATATTTATGTATGAAACTGTTTGTACTGTTTTAATAACACAAGCAGGCTTCAGAGAAATTTTCCTCAGGTAGCCAGCAAATGCTACAAATCTGATTGAAAAAAAAGAGAGGTTAACTGTAAACATACTTTATGGGAATGTAATTACTAAAAATTCCCTACACAGCACTTTATCGGAAATGCTAGGGGAGCCGACTGTGGTGATTAATCAGATTTGAATTGTGTAGACATAGTAAGTACTGAGGATAGAGATAACCATTAACAACAGGCAAACTGTTAATGGCAAAGCAGCTGGACAGCATAGTGGTGCAGCAGCGGTTTGTGTTGTTGCCTCACAGCAAGAGGTTCTCTGGTTCAATTCCCGGCTGGGGTGCCTTCTGTGCGGAGTCTGCATGTCCTCCCTGCGTTTGTGTGGGTTTCCTTCAGGTGCTCCGGTTTTCTCCCACGTTACAAAGACGTGTGTCTGGAGCATTTCTCCCCAGGCCTCCGCTAAAAATTGGCTTTTTCCAAGTCGGACTTTCCCTGTAAACAAATATTAAATAAATACATAAAACTCATAAATAAAGTAAATAAAATAAATGTTAAATAATAAGTTAGTGTCACAGTCGAGATTCATTGACGAACTCTATAAGTGTAATGTTACTGGCTACTAAAAGAAGCAATTACTAGAAAATGGAAATCAAAATCTAAACAAGCTGTAACAAGTATTAAATATTGCAAATGAAGCACAGGAACTGGAGGTAGGATCCATGAAAAAGGAAAAGAGCAAATTACACAGAAATAAGTGGAAATTGTGGGAACAATACAAGCAGAATAATGTTCAGGAGAAGCAGGAGTGAAATTTAAGGTAAGCCAGGGATTGAGCAACGTATGCAGTGGTGGAGTGAATGAAAACTGTGAAACGTACTCATCTGTGTATACTTCAAAAAAGTAGAAATGGACCAGGTATTACATTTTTTCTTTTCTATTACTGTATCTATATTTATGCAGCCTTTTAAAACTGTCATTTAATAAAAATATTTTCAAAAAAACCAGAATGATACTAGAGTTAGTTAATCCATATCCATTCTTCCTCCCCAATCTTGCAATTTCAGACTCCTGAAACGCATCCGATTCCAACACAAAAGTCTACAAGAAGAATGATTTCATCTACCTACAGGGTGCAGATCAGTATTTCCTCAAAGTCACTGTAAATCTGTTCCTTGACACCATCATTTATCACCAGTGTGTAAAATATCAATGCACAAACACTGACAGTGACACACTGTTGCTGTGCTTGTGTCAAGAGTCAACAGATGTGTGAAAAGGGAACTCTTTAGTTGCCTCTTCTTGATTAAAAAGCAGATACTATCGACGCATCCATCTTCAGCACATTCCCCTTTCGAAGCAACACCTAAGACTGCCTCTAGAATGTAAGATGCAAAACAAAGAATGATGAAAAGCTGCAAAATACAAGCAGACAGTCTGTTATACATCATTATACCTCGTTATGCATGTGAAAGCTGGTTGATTATAATATAACTCATAGCACACAATAAATAACTTTAGTGCACAGTATTAAGGCCAAATTTACAAAAATGTGAATCTAACCCCCACTAGAGGAAGCAACATCCTTGACCTGGTTATTACTAACATGAGTGACCATTGCTCTGTGCCAATAGTCAATCCCTCCCTGGTCAGATCCGACCATAAACTAATCACCATCGAAATCCACATCTCACCCACACCCCCCACAAAGGAACCACCTTGAAAAACTTCTCCAAAGCTGACTTTGGGCTCCTGAAAACAGAAGTGGCTAACTTCACGGCACCCATGCCAATGGAAAATAGCTGCATGACTGACGAATCATACACCAATGCACTGTAAGAACATGTACATAAATGCATGGAACTAGCCATACCCAACAGAACCAAGACGCTCTTCTCCAAAAAAAAGGAAGCCAATCTGGTGGTCCCCTGCCATTAATAAACTCTACAACAGAAGGAAGAAACTGTTGCAGAAAAAGGTGAAGTCCCAAGACTGGAAAAACTCCCTTGTTAGCCTCAACAAGAAGTTGAGATCTCTCATCAAATCCTCCAAAGCCAGCTATGAAGGCAGAATTGCGGCAGACACTAAAATCACAAATCCTTCTATAATTATATCAAGAACCTCCACAGCACTACCCAGATTTGCTCTGAGTTACTGCACAATGGTACCACCTATACTGAGCCAACCGATATGTTCTACATGAACTACGAAGCGAACTGGCACCACATCTGTGTGCCTGTTCAGTCACAGCCTCACCTCAGGCTTTGTCCCTACCAAATGGCGCACTGCTGCAGTCATCTCTCTCCACAAAGGGGAAGTGACTACAGACCCTGGGAATTATCACCCCATTAGCCTGACGAGTCTGATATGTAAAGCTATAGAGCTCATCATCATGGACCTGATTAACAAAGATATAGAAAATCTCCAAACTCTAGACCCCACGCAGTTTGGCTTTCTGAAAGGGAGATCATGCCTGCTCAACCTGGTTGACTTCTTTGAGTCAGTCATCAGGGCTGTGAATGAAGGTAAGGCAGTGCATACCACCTACCTCGATCTGGCCAAGGCCTTTGATACCATTCCTCACTCGGGAATTATTGATAAACTCACCAAACTAGGCATCAACCCCTATATCACTAGGTGGGTTGCAAATTGGCTCACAGATAGAACACACAGTGTGAAAGCAGCAGACTCCAAGTCAGACTGCTGACCAGTCACGAGTGGAGTCCCAGAGGGATCGGTCCTGGGTTCTCTCCTGTTTGGCATCTACTTCTCAGAAGTCCAGGCCAACACAAAGGGACTCTGGCTGACCAAGTTCGCAGACAACTGCAAGCTGGTAGCCATTGTTAACTCCCCAAGTGATGCAAAAATCCTACAGAAAGGCCTCACTGAGACCACTGACTGGTGTCGAAACCATGGCCTTAAGCTTAACACCAAAAAATATGTCGTCATCCCCTTTGGTAGAAACTCAGTTCCCACTAATTACCACATCAATGGGAACCCATTGAACACTGAAGGCATTATAAGAGATCTGGGGATGCAGGCTTGACAGCAACCTCTCCTTCGACCACCTCATTGCCACTGTGGTCAGAAAGTCCTTCGACATGGCACATCTCATTACCAAGGGTTTTGCATCCAGGAAGAAAGAGGTCATCGTCTCTCTCTCTATTCTTCCCTCATTAGACCAATCATCGAGTATAATGCCCCATTTGGCATATACCTCATTACACACCTGCAACAGCTGGAGAGGCCACAGAAGTGCCTCACGAAGAGGACTAGCCATTAAACACGTTCTACACGGACAGACTCAAAAGACTCCAGTTATTCTCTGTCCCATATCACTTACTTAAAGGCGATCTCTGCTTGACTTACAAAGCCATGTCTGACCCAGCTCTGTTAGAAATGCTACATCTAAAGAAATCTCAATCCCTCCACACCCCACACTCCAGAGACCTCAACCTCATTACCACAATCAATAGAACATGCTAGAGGGACAGGTTCATAACCCAGAGAGTGCCATGCTCTGGAATAGACTTCCCATACATGTCAAACAGAGCACCTCGCTGTCCCTCATCAAGAGAAATATTTATGAGTGGATGGGTAATAGAAAGTTCACCCTGGGGATCACTCCAGTGATTCCATTTGATAGAGGCACTGGGAATTAATGTTGGGTAGCACAATGCCAGAGCAATTCTATGGACTAGGCTTGTAAAGGCTCCAGGGCTATTAGCCTAGTACACACCTATGAACCTATGTGAACAAAAAAATAATCAACACAAAGTATGCTTAAATTAGCATCTAGATTCTACTGCCTAGGAAAACAAGATAGTGTCCTAAGGAAAACCCCGTATTAGAACACTGACTTTAGATCAGTACAGTAATGTGCCATATAATTCCAAATGGAGATTCCCCCCGGCCTAAACTCACTGTTAATGAATGGCATCCCGATCCCTCCTCACATTCACAGACAGCTATTAGAGCCCCCTAGCCCTTCCACCCCAAGTGCATTATGGCTGATGAGAGTGACTTACTTACTTCGCACATAAACTACCAATGAATGCATACCCTCGGCACTTGTGCCCCATACAAATTCCTACAATGAGTATTCAGTCACTCCTCAAATTTCTGAACAAGCAGGTCAGTGACAGACTTGGCCCCACCTTTCTGACCCAAATGCTACTCTACTCCTACTGTCAAGGTTCATCACATCAGTCACCAGACTTACACCAACACTACATTCACTAAACAATTCATTTATAACTTACAGTCCAATGGCAAAGTATAAATAACAGTGACTGTTCGATTTACTGACTTGAATCTTTAATGTTGTTTGCTAATCAGTGTTGTTGTAGCACACTGCTCAAGGTGTCTGAAACCTGTTATCTCCTAAAAAACTATACAAGTAAACTTAGTCTACTAACAAGGCACTGCTATTTAAGGGGAAGTAGTACCTGCACCCTGACCTGCTGACCATCCCCCACTCTGCTTTTCTGGACCTAACCTTCTGTTACCTTCAGGATAGTTTAATGGCTAGTCTATGAATCTAGTCCAAAACTGATTCCAACACAAAAGTCTCCAAGACCAGAAAGGCAAACAAAAGCATTTGAAGTACAGCAAAACAGCATGGTATAAAGTTATTTTTTCTAAACTTCCTTTAACTGCATAGTGCTACACAGCTTATGCTATAGCTTTACAAATGTCCAGGACAGTACAATACAGAAAATGATGGACTAATAAAGACATGGAGAAAAAACAATCTGCGAATATACCCAATACAGAAAATCATTCACCTGTTCATAAAACAAGTTTCAGCTTGAGTAAAGTACAGTTTTGTACCTACCATAAATGTAGATGTTCGAGTGCTAATACAGCTGCAGTCATAACAGATGGGTTCTCCTGCCGGCAGGCAGGTCCTCGGTCGGCCGAATTCCAAAGTCTAGGTCCGGCGTCGGTTGTCATCACTTCTTCCCTGACGTCAGTGCGACAGGGGTATAAAAGAACCAGCCGACGCCATTTTCTTCAGTCTTTCTTGCCCCAGATGTCAGGTGCCCCCAGAAGGAAGGCAATACATAAAATAATGTAATAATGCAATGCAATATAATCAAAAAACAGTAGTTGCAAGCAAATACACCATAAAAGAATACCCCTAGAGGGGAAGGAGGGAGGGAAACCTGGACTGCAGCTGTATTAGCACTCGAACATCTACATTTATGGTAGGTACAAAACTATACTATGTTCATCGTGCATACAGCTGCAGTCATAACAGATGGGTAGAATCCCAAAGCTAAGAAAGGGGTGGTAGGCACTAGGTGGAGCTAGGAGGAGCCAAAATGCCCTGCAAGACTGCAGTGGCAAAGCCTGCTCTAGACTTGGAGTATAATGGTAGGTTGTAGTGCTTAGAGAAGGTATGCACAGAACTCCAAGTGGCTGCTTCTAAAATATCCTTGGTAGGAACTCCTCTGAGGAAGGCTGCAGAGGTGGCTGTGGCCCTGGTGGAATGAGTTCTAATGCCTGTAGGTACAGTTTTGCCATGAAAGGAATAGCAAAAGCGTATGCAGTGGGCTATCCATTTTGAGATTGTCTGTTTGGATATTGACTTTCCTTGAGCTCCTACCGCATAGGCCACAAAAAGCTGTTCTGATTTTCTGAAAGGCTTTGTTCTGTCCAAATAATAACGCAGTTGTCTGTGGATGTCCAAGGAATGCAGTAATCTCTCCCCTTTGTTTTGAGGATTAGGATAAAAAGTAGGTAAATGTATGGCCTGATTTAAGGCTACCCTGGATACCACTTTAGGCATAAAGGACGGGTTGGTACGTAATGAAACTCTGTCCTGATGGAAGATGATGAAAGGCTGGACAGCCATAAGAGCCTGTAGTTCTGAAACTCTACCAGCTGAAGTGATAGCCAGAAGGAAAGCTGTTTTCCAGGACAAATATTGTAAATCTGATGAGGCAGCTGGTTCAAAAGGGGGCAAAGTCAGTTTTTCCAGAATGAAATTAAGATCCCAAGCAGGTATTGGTTGTTTTCTTGGAGGTCTTAAATTCTTAGCCCCTCTGAGGAACTGTCTTAATAGAGGGTGAGAGAATAAAGGTGGATCAGTGTTGTATTCTGCAGAAATGGCTGAGGCATGGATTTTGATGGAGGAGAACGAAAGTCCACTGCTTAGCAGTTCGGCCAAATATTGTAGTATGTGAGGTAAATTCAGTTTTCCAGGGCACTGGCCCTTTTTCTCATTCCAAACACAAAAACGTTTCCACTTTGCAGAGTAAGCTTTTCTAGTTGATGGCCTTCTGGCCTCCAAAATGACATCCTGCACCTCCTTGCAGAGCAGGGCCTGCTGTGATGCTAAGGAATCTTCCATGCGGCTAGATTGAGTGTCTTCAGCTGACTGTGAAGAGTTTTGAAGCTGTGCTAAGTCAGAAGAAGAGGCATTAGAGGCAGGGTCCATGGTGGGGAATGCGTCAGGCTCCTCAGGAGTAGGTACCAGTGTTGCCTTGGCCAGTCCGGAGCAATGAGGATCATCTTTGGTCTGTCTGCTCTGGTCTTCAATAGGACTTTGGGCAGCAGAGGAAGAGGTGGGAAGGCATAAACTGTCATTGATGTCCAACTGAAAGAGAGAGCGTCCACTCTCCAGGCCTTTGGATGGAAGATCCTTGTGCAGAATTTTGTCAATTGATGATTTTTGTGGGAGGAAAAGAGATCTATGTCTGGCTTTCCCCATTCTTGGATTATTTCTGTAAAAACTTTTGGATGCAACTTCCATTCGTGTGGATCTGTCATATTCCTGCTTAGGTTGTCTGCCAGCGTGTTTTCCTTGCCTGGCAAGTACTGTGCTTGTAGTTCCATTTGTAAGTCCATGGCCATGTTCCAAAGTGACATGACCAGTCTGCATAGGGGATAAGAATGTGTTCCTCCCTGCTTGTTTATGTACCACATAACTGTGGTGTTGTCTGTTCTTATCAATAGCTGACGTGGTTGTAGAAGGTCCTTGAAGGCTGTAATAGCATTTATCACTGCTAGAATTTCTTTTTGATTGATGTGAAGGTGCTTTTCTTTTTGGGTCCATTTGCCCTGAATGCACCGGTCTGTCATGTGCGCCCCCCAGGCGTAGTCCGAGGCGTCTGTTGTGATGACTTGATTTGCTTGAGGCTTGCTGAATGGAAGACCTGTGTTTGGCATGCTTGAGCCCACCACAGAAATTCCTTTTGCAGACATGGAATTAGTGGTATTATTGTTTCCAAACTGTGGCTGTGTTGAGACCATATGCTTTTAGGTACCATTGTAGTTTTCTCATATGCAGCTTTGCACATGGGATTAGTAAGATGCAAGATGCCATGAATCCCAGAGCCTGCAGGATTTCCAGTGTTCTGAAATATTGAATTAGTTGCCCCTGCTTCTCTGGCGTGAGGTAGGCCATCTGGGTGTTTGTGTCCAAATTGGCACCCAGGAAAATTATCTTCCGAGAGGGTATTAGTCTTGATTTCTCTTTGTTGACTGTGTATCCTAGAGAGTTTAATAACATTATTACATAAGCCAGATGTTTCAGAAGAATGTGCTTGCTGTCCGCTTGGATCAGGCAGTCGTCCAAATAAGGGTATATTTGTATCCCTTGAAGTCTGCAGTAGGCAATTACTGATGCCAGGGATTTCGTGAATACTCTGGGCAGTAGATAAACCAAAGGGCAATGCAGAGAATTGATAATGTATTGAACCTGCAAGAAATCTGAGGTATCTTCTGCAATTTTGTCTGATTGGGACATGCAGGTATGCCTCCTTGAGGTCCAATGTTACCAGCCAAGACTCCTTGCCCAGCATGGGAAGAAGTTGCTGTAGAGTGAGCATCTTGAATTTTGGTGCAGTAAGAATGTGTTTAGGATGGAAAGATCCAAAATAGGTCTCCAATCTTTGCCCTTCCTTGGCACCAGAAATAGCCTGGAATAAAAACCTTGACCTTGTTCGTGTGTAGGTACCTCTTGAATAGCTTTCATGTTTATAAGATCTGAAATTTGCTTTTGTGCCTCTGCCCTTTGATTGTGTGGCAGGTTTGGCATGCCTTTCATTTTGGAAGGGTATGAAAATGGAATTTGTAGCCTCTGTTTATAATGTTCAGGATCCATTTGTCCTTTGTGACAATATGCCAATTTTTGAGAATAGTGCCAGCTTTCCTCCTAAGGGTGCTGCCATTTGAGACCTGGTTGGCATGCAAAGGGGAAAGTCATTGGTTTTGCTTTCTGAAAGATTGCGAGTTGTCCTCACCACCTCTTTGTGTAGGAGCTTGCCATTGCCTGCCTCTGTACGAGCCTTGTGTTTGTCCTCTGCCCCTCGGGTGCCTGTATCTGCCTCTTTGGGGTCTGTCTGTGGCAGGAAAGGACCAGTTTTTGGAAGGCCAATTTCTACTAAAACGTGGGGGTTGAACCTGTAGAAATTCTTTCACAGTTTGCACTGATTTAGCCTTTTCCTCCATTTTCCATAATACTTCCTCAGCATTTGCCCCAAATAGTACATCCTTTTGAAGAGGGGCGTCTAGTAATTTAGCTTTGACATGATCAGGCAAGGCTTGTTCCTTGAGCCAGGCATTCCTACGTATGACTGAGCCTGTAACAGCAGCTCTACATGAGGCCTCTAGAGCATCAAAACCACATTGTAAGGTATGTTTACCCACTTGTTCTGCACTATGCATCAAATCCTGCAACTCCTTCATGTCTGGTTGTTCAGGTTGTAACATTTTACTTTTCAATTGAGATAACAGAAACTGTTGGTATTTTAGCATATGAAACTGACAGTTTAAAGCCCTCATGGATAAGGTAGCCGAGGTATATACCTTTTTTCCCCACCTTTCTAAGGATCTGGAATCTCTCTCGGAAGGTAATGGGTTTTTGGCAATGGAGGCCTTAACTCCCTTGGGCCCCTGTGAGATGGTTTCTAGGTCAGCAGCATGGCTTTTGTATAGAAATTGGTGTGAGTCAGGAACCCTGTAGTACCTGTCAGGCTTAACTGGAGCTGGAGGGAGAGAGTCCGGGTTAAGGCAGGCCTCCGAGGAAACATCATCTAGGATGTCCAGGACAGGAGGTATAGCCAGAGGCCTGTGCTGGGGTAACAAAAGAAATTCCCTGAGCCTTTTCTTGGAATCTGAATAATCATGGCCTTCCCAGTGGAAGTGTTCCCTTAATGTATGCAGAGTTTCACCAAATGAGTAATCCTCAGGGGGGGATACAGAAGGAATAGATTCCTCTGCATCAGAGTCTTCAAAAGGAGAGTAAGACTGTTCCTGATAATCAGAGTGCTCTGAAATAATGGAGCCCTGATCAGAGGAGGGGGAATCTTCCTCCACTCTGGGTCTTTTGTCCGGAGGTGGCTGAGAACCTCTGATTAGAGTAATTAAATCCTCAGCCATTTTAAGCATCTGTTTCTTAGGCATGGGGCCTGGAGATGGGCCCTGTGTAGCTGGTCTCTTAGGGTGCATGGTAGCTTTAGACTTGGTGAAAGCCTTGATGGAGAAAGAAGAGGAAGGTCTGAAGACACCTTGAGTGGAGGTGGACCTGTCCACATTCTGTGTTTCAATGCCAAGCATGGTTTCGGTATCTGTAGTCAGGGTGTGGGCCGAGGAGCCTGCGACCCCGGGTACAGGAGACACCGCCGAAGATGTGTCATCGGTAATCAGGGGTTGCGTAGGCGCCTCGCTGAGAACCGGACCACGTGTAGTCGGCTTTGGCGTGGTGTCAGTAGAGGCCGCGGACCTCGAGTGCTGGTCCTTGTCTTTGCGTTTTTTAGACAAAACCGGAGTCGGAGTATCCGACGACATAGTATAGTTAAATGCTTTCCCAAAATAATGCTGGGCGAACTCCGCCCGACGCTTAATAGTGCGTTTGTTGAATGTAGCACAAAAGCGACAGACCGAGACGTCGTGGTCTGGGCCTAAACAAGGTATACAGAGGGAATGGAAATCCTTATGCGGTATTTGCTTCCCACAAGAAATACAATTATTAACTTTGTCTGACATCGGTCTGAGGCAAGAAAAGTTTCCAACGGGTACTTAGCTTTTAAGAAGACTTCGGTTCCAAATTTTTTGTAATCTCAGGAGCTGGCCGACCGGCACTTGCGAACTGCTTCTGCTTCGGGCACCGCGCGGCAAGAAAGACTGAAGAAAATGGCGTCGGCTGGTTCTTTTATACCCCTGTCGCACTGACGTCAGGGAAGAAGCGACGACAACCAACGCCGGACCTAGACTTTGGAATTCGGCCGACCGAGGACCCGCCTGCCGGCAGGAGAACCCATCTGTTATGACTGCAGCTGTATGCATGATGAACATCTCAACACCATTCGTGATACATTTATTTTATGCTGACATTATGATCACAACACAGTTAAGCAACACAATGGTACAAGGAGTGGGTAATTCTGATTTTAATTAAAATATGGGGATATTAACCCCAGTAAACAAAATAATCACAAAAAATGCTCTTTGCCACACAGGGCTGGTGAGTTCTGCAGATCAAAAAAGTACAAGCACATGATATTTACGAATCACCGTAATGGAGGAAATATCAACATTTTAAATTACTTCTGCTGCTTAGCATTGAGAAATGGAGAGTGGAATTTTTTTCTGATGTTTTGGTAACCATAATAATCTGTGTTTCTGTGTGGCTACCAAAGTAATTAGGGTGATGTACCCAATTTTACCACTCAAATGGAGTTCAGTACACATCAGTGAGAGGTAAAAATCATAATTTCACAGCAAGATTTAGCATGAAATCAAAAAAGGGAGAGCTGCGACTACAAATACATTATGCAAAAATAGGCTAGGTGGAAAATTATAATCATTTCATATGGATTTACACATTGATAATGATTTTCCAAATTATTATAAAACAAGCTGGCTCAGGCAATGTGCTCTTTATACAAATATTAAGAAGTGGTACAATCCACTGTATTGGCTTGTCCAGCTATAGAATGTAACACAACAGACAGTGGCCCTTAAAACAAATGCAGCACCTCGGAAAGGTCATACACACTGTCAATGCATTGGAAATGGTGAATATAACACTGTAAACAAAACCTGCAAAGATGATGACACTTATTATAATAACATTAAATATTTGACAAAACTACCTTTTAAGATATAAACATTTCCTTTTCAAGTTGAAGGGGTGTCTATTTCTCAAATGCTACTATGATGAATAATTATAGTCATCTGAGACCTGGGTTTAAATCCCACACTTCCTAATATGACATGTAATGTGAACTAATAAAACACTGAATTTCACTGGGGCCAAACGACTCAAGTGGAAGCGATTTCTGGCTCAGTAATCTGTCACTGGTGAAATTACTGTACAGTAATTGGGATGTTCTAAAGGAAGTTAAGTTAAACTGTGTATTTTAAACTGCACTTTCCAAAGATTGATCCTGCATTCGTTGGTGTGGGGTTTCCAGACTCTGAGCATTTTTTTTTTAATTTTAATGGGGGAGGGGTTAAATAGATACGCTTGAAAAGATAACTTTCCCACTCACAAATCAATACCCTGCATATGTTCTGTCAACCTTTTCTAAAATAATGAACAGATTTTGCAAACACAATTGATTTTAGTTAAATAATGGTTTTAATACCATCTCTGTGGGAGGCAGGGTGCAGGTAATACTTTCCCTTAAAAAGCAGTGCCTTGTTAGTAGACCAAGTTTACTCATATAGTTTTTTAGGAGATAACAGGTTTCAGACACCTTGTACTACAACACTGATTAGCAAACAACATTATTAAAGATTCAAATCAATAAATTCAGCAGTCACTGTCATTTCTGATCCAGTGAGGTTGCTTAGTTCTTTATGATGGTACAGACAATGCACCAGAAAGGTAAACACAAGCATGTGAAGTACAGCAAAACAGCAGCGTATAAAGTTATTTTTTCTAAACCACTTTAACTGTGTAGTGGCTACAGCTTTACAAGTGTCCCAGGAACAGTACAATACAGAAAATAACGGCCTAAAAACAGGCAAGGAGAAAAAAACAGTCTGCAAATATACCGAATAAAGAACATTTTTCACCTGTTCACAAAACAGGTTTGAGTTTGAGTAACTCAACACCATTCACAATAGAAGCATAGCTGTCGCATGACGATCTATAGTTACAATAAAGGTCAACAAACACAAGATCACTGGCCTGACATAATCAGAACACTGCATGCCCGGAAAAAGAATGACATACAAAGTATTGTGCTAGCCAGTTTCAAGTTCAGTATGTGAGAAAATCCAAGTATAAAATGAGTTCTGAAGAAATCAGGATACGGCACAAGAAAGAAACTGTACTGGAGTATAATGCTGTTCTCTAAACCCAAAACTTACAGTACACATAGCAGACGTTATAAATAAATATGTAAAGTAGTACAGATCTTTGGACAGAGTGTTATCAAGCAGAAGAAGCAACAATCAGCTTAATAACGGAGATTACCATTACAGTGGGATAAAGGGGGCACATTGGTGACATTTAATTTTACACATGATGAGGGAATCACAAGAGACAACAAAGCAGTTTCACCAATGTACAACAGTTCAAAAAAGGCATTATTTAGTTATCTGTTCATCTATTAGGCAGACTAGAGCAGTGATCACCACAGACTTTTTTCATATTCTGCCCAGGAACACTGTCTGGTTACAACACTTTTTAAGCACAAAGTACGATGAAGGCTGGACAAATTAAATCCCAAATACCATAGGAAGCAGCTGGTTAGCAGATCATTGCCTTAATCCTCTACACTAACTACATGTGGGTTATTTAATTACATATTTTAGAAATGAAAATAACCACACACTATTTTGTAGATTACAGTTAGGATATCAGTACCAACCTTTATTTTGCACCTTCAATCTCACCTTAAGTATTGGGACTTGTGATGCTCAAATTTAGTGTAAACATATGGTATTAGGAGGACCATGACAGCCTTTAAGCCCCTAAAACGTAAAAGGATCACTGTGCCCTCAACCATGAACCCAATGTCATGACCTCCTGGGCTTCCTCCTAGAGTAGCAATGAATGGTACTGGAGAATGCCCTACTCTATGCACATGAAGGTTACTCTCTTAGGAGATGCAGAAGTATTCTCCGTTTTATGGTCATACAAAGGGCTACAGCCATGGCAACGACCACTGCATGGATACAGAGTTCCTGTTCATTTCCCCCAAGAACTAGTCACTCAAGTAAATCAGCACATGAAGGTTCTGTTACTGAAAGGCTCTGGCCACCATAGCAATTGCCATGGTAAATACACTATGCGCTGAAAAAGGCTGTTGCACCCTGTCATAGATACGATACTTAACCACAGCAAAATGGGGGAACATTGTGTGAACCGCTCACACTGATGTACCAAAAGGAGTTCAAGCATCCAGGCACCCTGCAATCACTCTGGCATTAACCCCCTCTAGCACCATATGCATCATATCTGTGCTGCCTAAAGTTTTTTGAAATTCAGAATGGGAGTGAAACATTGTGGAGCTGTCCCCTTCTGGACAACGGACAGATGGAACAAAATACCCAACACTATTCCAAATATAAGTCAGCCCTCAAGGGCACCTTTCAGCAGTAGAGTCTGGGCCTGTCCCAAGAACTCCAGATGTACTGGTCTGTCAGCAGGTCTTCCCCTAAAGGAGAATCTGTGAGCTGCAGGATTTGAAAGAAAGTGATCAGGTTACAGTGCCAAGTGGTTCCTGGTTAATGTACAAGTAGAGGTGAACTTACAGATCTAACCCTCTCAAAAATGCAGTCCCAAGTCAGTTTCAGGACTGCTGTAAAGAGGTCAGCAGAGTAGTTCCTTTGTGAGATTTGGCCAATGCCAGAGGGGACAACGCTCTGTTAAACTAATGTGCTTTCAACAGACAGCGATGAGACTTCTTCTGCATGTGGCTTGGAGGATAAACAAAATAAAGGTCTTTCACAGCAGTTTGGAGTATGCTGTCTGTTTAAGAGCTCATCAATCATGCAGTGGGAGACTTGGCCAAGGAGCACTTTCCCTTAGAAACAGGCATTCAGGTTACTATATTTTTCAGCTCTTCTTAAGGGACACCAACCTTGGCAAGGTCATCCTCAGCAAGCAATGCCACAGCCTGTAGCCCCAGCCAAGGAATACATGCTGTTTTACTTAAAAGGGCTCCCTGGAAGCTTTAGACACGGTATGAATAAAGTTTGTCTCCAGCTTCTCTAGCACTTGTTTTACAAAAGAGGACTGGAACATGATCAGGTAAGACAAGAAGTTAAGGACTCTGAGACACAATGAGGGAGAAAAGAACCTCCCCTACCTAGAGCTGATGATTCATTTTCTGGTGGTTGTGAAGTAGCAAAAAACTGTGATTTTTAGAATCTGGACTAATGAGACTGCGAAAGAGCTCCAAGTTCAGAGAGGCTTGCTTAAGGGTCTTAGTATCGTCCTTGACAAGCAGGTCAGACATAACGATGATGACCCTGAGCTTGCCTGCTTTCCTCACCACACACATGGTCTTACAAAAAGGAAGGCTCATCTATGCAGAAAGTACAGGAAGAGAGAGAATGACAACTCACTGCCCCAGTCTTCATCAGAGAGGATGGTC
Source organism: Protopterus annectens (assembly GCF_019279795.1). Classification (NCBI taxonomy): domain Eukaryota; kingdom Metazoa; phylum Chordata; order Ceratodontiformes; family Protopteridae; genus Protopterus; species Protopterus annectens. The sequence goes on along the minus strand of NC_056730.1, from coordinate 30,940,664 downwards.
TCAAAGTCTTCCGACTCCTCAAAAGGAGCCTGTAACGAGATAAATAAATTCTGTGGCTGCCTGTATGATTGCCTCTCAGTCAGAACTCACCTCATTGCTGGAGAGGTTCAGTACAGGGAAATTAATGGGCTCAAGACAGACATGGGTGCTTGAGGGTTGGAAGGCAAGTAAGAGAAAAAGCATACAGACAAGCTTCTGGTTTAGTGAGTACCTTTCCAATGTACTTACTGAATACCGCAAATCAACAGAACTCGATAAGCATTCTCCTTTGTCTTCATGAAGAATTATTAACTATGTAACACAAAGGAATGCTACATGCTACTTAGGCTTACTTGCAGGTTTCTGATACTGAATCACAGACTCTCGAGATTTACTACTTAGGGGAACAGCTGGTTTTAATTTGCTGATTGTTCTATAGAGCAGTGACATGCCATTGCTCAAAATTTATGCCATTTTGCACTGTCTATGCTTGCAGCTAACCAAAGAAATAGTAAGATATTTTTAATGCATGTTACTGACTTTTTTTGCCCAAGAAGCAGCAGAGTAAGAATAATAAAGCAGGGAGGTTTGGGGGAAGAAGCTCCCCACATGAGGGATGCAGAGGATCTTGCTCAACTACAAAAAAGAAATGTTTTCCCTGACTTAGTATGTGTAGTGGTTACCCAGAAATACACAGGCGTGAACACCTGTACTGGGCATCTGCAAACTCACGTTACCAGTTTCAGGGAGTTACAGGGTATTGTGAATGGGTCGTGTACAAGTGTACAGGTGTGCATATGTAGTGGACCCATGGCACACATTAAAGGATTGTACAACACACCACATATATGCAGTAAAGACTGACATCAGCTTGTACCAAAAATGTTTCTTATTCCCACTCCAGTTCAAGAAATTGCAAATGTGCCGAAATTTAATTACAATGTTCTACACTGAACCCTGAATTAGAAAGGAGGAATAAACAGACATTTTTCTCCCAGAGTTAAAACTTATTCAGTTAAGCTACCTTTTCTGAATGCCACAATGTTATGTTTCACACATGAGAAGCTAACAGATTAGATGAGCAGACATATAGCATGACTTAAAGGAGAGACATAATACTGTATTAAGAAGACATTATGATGTTGATCTGATACCTTTAACTACGGAATGGTACCCTGAAATGGTTTATTTAGAGTTGGATAATATTTCATGTTATGAATCACACTGAGAAGAAACATTTGCTGGAATGGAGTATATGGGTACATGGGTCTACTTCATATGACCTAAATTTCATTTGAGTGAAATTCATTTGACTGAGACCAAAACACTGAAAGTTAAAAAGACTGAAAACTCATTTGACTGAAACTCATAACACTGACACATTAAAGCAAAAGGTATATGCCATTTTCCCAACTGTATTGCGATCCTGGAGTTAGTATATATAGTTGGGGGGGGGGGGCGTGGGGGCGAAGCCCCCCACATGTTTTAGGTAAATATTGTTTTTTGCAAAGAGTAATTCATTGCAGTTATAAATATCCATGTGTATGGTTTAAAATGTATAAAGTATGTGGGGGGGGGGCTTTAACCCCCACACTAATGAAGTGCCCCCACCCCTTAACTATATACACTAATTCCAGGATCTCACTACAGTGGGGAAAAGGGCATATACCTTTTACTTTAATGTGTCAATGAGTTTCTCACTGAAACTCATAACATTGACACATTACTTTACACATTTTAAACCATACACATGGATATTTATAACTGCACTGAATAACTCTTTGCAGAAAACAATATTTACCTAAAATATGTGGGGGGCTTTGCCCCCACACTTCCTAATATGGGGGGCTGTGCCCCCCACACACCCCCAACTATATATACTAACTCCACGACCGCAATACAGTGGGAAAAATGGCATATACCTTTTACTTTAATGTGTCAGTGTTATGAGTTTCAGTCAAATGAGTTTTCAGTCTTTTGAACTCTCAGTGTTTTGGTCTCAGTCTAATGAAATTTAGGTCATATGAAGTAGACCCATATTTATTTATTTTTATTTATTTTACATTTGTTAACAGTGATGGTCCGACTGGACGAGGTCCATTTACAGCGGAGGCCCGGGGAGAAAAGCTCCACTTAATTAATGCAACAGACAATGATAATAATACAGAATGTAAAGTAAAGACTTTGTTATTGAGCATTATTTTGTGCATAATAGAACAGTATGCAAAGAAAGATCATATCAGCAATATATACAAGTGAACATTAAGTTAGTCATCAAAATATACAGACAGAGATCACAACAACATTTCCAAATGTCAAGGGATACCATTTGTTACTTCCATTTTTACTGAGGGTCTGATAATTGGAGAGAAGAGAGAAAGATGGTGGTAGCATACACTAGGATTAAGTAACACATGGACATAGCCAAGAGCTAATAAGATGAGCCTTAAGGGAGTTTTTGAATTGTTTGGAATTAGGTGCAGAAGTCACCGAGGGAGGGAGATTGTTCCAAATTTTTGCTATACTGTGAGAAACATAGTGCTTTACCTGCTGTGTTGTTGGCGGTGGAGATTGACAGGAGTGATTTGTTGGCAGAGCGGAGTGGTCGATTTGGAATGAAGTTAGTCAGTAGTTCCCTAAGGGCTGGAGTTTTTTCAGGATATTTTAGGTTGTTATTAGCTATGACTAGTTAGTGGTTGGTTAATAACTGTGGGAGCTCAAGCCAGTGAAGTTGCCTAAGAGGTATACAATGGTGTGTTCTAAAGAGGGAAGTTTTTGCAAACTTGGCGATTTTGTTATAACATGACTCAAGTTTCTCCAGGTCAGATTTTCTTACATACGTGAGAATAGGTGCTGCATACATGAATGTGGAAAGTAGATGGGTTTAAGCTAGGGTAACCCAAGCTTGATCTGATAGAAAGTCTTTTTGTCTATATAGGGACCCCATTTTTTTGTGTACCTTTTTAATAGTTTGAGAGATATGAATGTCAAAGTGTAGGTTGTTATCTATTTCGACGCCAAGCAGCTTGGTGTGGAGAGAGGGTGAAATGGCAGTTCCATTATTGGAGGAGATAGAGAAGGAGAGTGGAGTGGTTTTTGGTTTGTTTGGGGTAAATAGAAGTAGTTTCATTTTGTTGGGATTTAAGATAGGTTGAATATCTGTGATCCACCTTTCTACTGAGGTAAAAGATTCCTGGGCGAGATGCTGTAGGGTGGTGAGATTTGGGGTGAGCAGATCAGGGTGGAATCGTCTGCATACTGTATGAGTGAAGTTTGTAGGGTAGAGGTATGTAGATTATTGGTAAAGATAGAAAAGAGGAGTGGGCCGAGTATGGAACCTTGAGGTACACCAATGGTAGTTTGGAGTAAAGATGATACAACTCCTTGCCACTGGACAGCTTGTTGTCGGTCTGACAGATAGTTTTTCAACCATGCAAAAGTGTTAGGGGCAAAGGATAGAGAGGTAAGAGTATCTATTAGAATGGAGTGGAAAACCATGTCAAATGCTTTGGAGAGGTCCAGGAATACAGCAGATATAAATCTGTTGTTATTTCTATGTTGGTTAACCAGGTTTGTGAAAGAGAGAAGGGCTGATGTTGTGCTGTGGTGTGGGTGGAAACCATGTTGTGTAGAGGAGAAGAGATTGTTAGAGTCTAGGAAATGCATGTCCTGAAAGTGTATGCATTTCTCAAGTATCTTTGATAAAGGAGACAGAATGGCTATGGGGCAATAGTTAAGAGAAATCACAGGAATTCCCACCCTTACGAAGGGGAATAATGTAAGAGATTTTCCATAGTTGAGGGATGTGGGATTCCTGTATGGAGTGGTTGATTAAGATTGAGAATGGGTAGGATAGAGAGTCGGCAGCCATTTTTATGAGCAGGTATACCATCTGCTGCAAGAGTGCTGGGTTTAAGTTTTAAGAGGTATTTTTTTATTGTTGAGGTTGAGACAGGAGAGAATGCAAAGGGAGATGAGTTGTTGGTATGGATGAGTAGCTATTTTTGGAAAGTTGAGTTGATAGTGATTTAATGGATTCAATAAAGTGGTGATTAAAGTGGGAAGGTATATCGCTATCTGTTTTTGTAGAGGTGGAGGTGGAAGCTGGTGTGGAGGTTTTACCAGGTTTTAGTAGGGACTTTATTGCATGCTAGAACTTTTGGGGGTTATTGGATTGTTTATTTTGTATATGTAGAAAGTAGTTCTGTTTATCAAGCTTTGTTTGTTTTTTGACCTGATTCCTAAGGTGTTGATAGTTTTGTTTGGATAGACTTGTGTTATCTTTCTTCCAGGTTTTCCATGCCTTGTCTCTGGTTTTTAATAGGGCTCTAGTGGATTTAGTTAGCCAAGGAGCATAGTGTTGCTTAGCTCTAATTTTACTTACTGGGGCAACTGAATCAAGGATGTTAATAAGAGTCCTATTAAAATAATCCACTGCTTGGTCTAGGTCAAGGCTACATAGTGATTCACAGTTACATTTTTTTTAATATAGTGTTGAGTTCTAGAGGGTTAACATTGCGATTGTTTCTGACTTGTCTATAGACTGTAGGTTTGGGTAAGTTAGTACATTTTCGCAGGTTGAAAGTAGGGAGATGGTCACTAAGTCCATCAGGTAGGCTACCTACTTGGTAATTATGTTCAGGGTAATTTACTAATGTCCAATCTAGTATAGATTCCTTATGGGATTGTTTGTCTACTCTAGTTGGTTCTTGAATGAGTTGAGAATATCCATTTAGGTTGATGTGGTTAGTGGGGTTTTCAGAGTTACAGGCTAGCCAGTCAGTATTTAGGTCACCTATATATATATATATATATATATATATATATATATATGTATATATATATATATATATATAGATATATATATATATACATATATATATATATATATATATATATATGGGATCCGTACAGATCCCTGAAGACAAAATCACCAAAACTAATTTTGGTTTGGCATACTTGCCCGAAAGTGCTTTTCACCGTAGAAGCACTTTCGCATAAGTATGCCTGTTTGCGAGACCGCACTATGGTGTGGATAAGGGAACATTCCCTTTTCCTCACTGTAGTGCATTCTCGGAGTGAGAATATTAAAGTAGGGGGGGTGTGGAGGGTGAAGCCCCCTGCATAAACGTAGATTTCTTTCTTTCTTTTTTTTTTAACATATATTAACGAAAGTGCTTTTTCGGTGAAAGCGCTTTCATTAATATATGTTCAGTGATTATGGATTCAGAACTTTGCACATTTGTGCATCAGTCCTAGAGCTATATCTATATATATATATATATATATATATATATATATATATATATATATATATATATATATACACACACACAGACACACACACACACACACACACACACACACACACACGTGTGTGTGTGTGTGTGTGTGCGTGTGTGTGTGTGTGTATATATATATATATATATGGGTCCCCTTCAGAAGGTTGAACTTTTAAAAGTTTGACTTTCATATGGCCGAGACCATATGATCGAACTTTTAAAAGTTCAAACGGTCTGAACGGGGATCTCCATAGAGCGTGGAATGGGAAGATTTCCCTTTACTGCAATGTAGTGCGATCTCGGAGTTGGTATATTTAAAAAGCGATGGGTGGGGGGGTGCAGGGGGCTTGCCCCACTGCTACCAGTACTTAGTTTTTTTTTTCACATCTTCGAACATTCAAGTGTTCAATCATATGGTCTCGGCCATATGAAAGTTGAACATTTGGGTGTTCAATTATGTGAAGTAGACCCACACACACACACACACACATACATATACATATATATATATATATATATATATATATATATATATATATATATATAGATACATACATACACACACTACATCCACAGCCACACAACCAGAAAGTAAAGATAAATCATAAACCACAGAAAGTGGATCCAGGTTTGAGAAAGACAACAAACAGAAAACCTTCCCCCATATGGGTAAGTAGGATTTCCTAGCAGTGGGGTCCATGCCTCCTGCAGGACATGAAGCATGTCTGCAGAAAAAAAGATGTCTATAGGGGATCAAAGCCCTGTGATCCACAGTGAATCAGTGTTGACGGACAAACACAACCTCCTACAGAAACGGGAGCACAACTTGATGCTAACCATTACCAATCCAAACAATATTGTATTCTTAATTCCCTAAAAATTGCTACGCTCAAAAACTACAATACTGAACACTGTCTATACACTTCTACACATTTCTTCGAATTGTGTTCCAATAAAATAAGTCACCAAAAACACATTTCATTGAATACTCATTTCCACCATGTTCTTATTCAGTGAAATGATTCTTCAATGAAAGTAAGTGTGTGTGTGTGTATATATATATATATATATATATATATATATATATAAAATTACATTTATGCATATATACACACAGACACAAACATTCACACATACACACACACTCACACATACATACACACACAGACACGCACACACACACACACATATATATATATATATATATATATATATATATATATATATATATATATATATAAGCTTTTTTCCCTGGGCCTCCTGCTGAGAATGGGCTTCTACTATACATATATACAAACATATATGCAAATATATGTGTACATACGCTATACATATACACACACACACACACACACACACACACACACACATATATATAGCCACTTTTTCTACCTTAACTATTACATTATATATATTATATGGACATTTTATAAAGTAATATTTTATACATTGTTTATATATATATATATATATATATATATATATATATATATATATATATATATATATAAATATTATATATATTATATGCATACAAGCATACAAATATATACACACATATTAAATAAATCAGTAGTAATAGATGATTTCTCTTTTCTGTTGCTTATCCAAAACCCATAAACAGTGCAATGCCTTTCCAGGGTTAATTATTGTTGTGTGTGGAACAGGGGGAAGACTGTTAAACTGATTAAGCTCAATTTTCATGTCATGTCAAGAAGCTACCTTCTAAAGTATGGAACTGCATGTTGTTCAGTTTAGACAGTCTCTGCATGTCTATGACCCCCCCCCCCCCCATTAGTTTGGGTCAAAAGCTAAACGTTACTTTTCTGAAAACTGGCACAAAGACAAAATTTATTTTGTAAACATCTGAATTGTGTTTTTAGACCTCAACACTGACTGAAACCATACAGGTCAGCACCTACTCCTCACAGCAGAGATATACCTGGCTCTATGCGAAAGCGCTCGTTTATACAAAATATAAGCCAGCACAATCAGTGATAAATAAAACGTCTACATACCCAGCTCATTAGTATACTTTGTAGGTAATTAAAAATACTGCACAATCCAGACACTGGATGGGAAAGGAGGTGGCACTTTTTGGTTCATACCTACAATTAAGCCACTAGCATTTGGGTTAACCCTATTAGCATATTAGGCAGGCAATTGGCAGGTATATAATTAAACTCATACAGATCCAACCGGATTAGTATGTTACATGGGCTACTGCTAGGTAGACAGTTAATCCCATACAAATCTTACCCAATTCATACTCAGTTAAACTCATACAAACCTTACCTGATTAGTGTATTAGGCGGCCACTTCTTGGTGTACAGTTAAACTCATAAGAATCCTACCTTATGATCAGGCTATAGCCTGCATTAGGTAAATCTCTAGTTGTTTATTACACATCATCACTGTACACCACATATTCTGGAAACTGTGAGATTGTAGTGTCCCTTACACAATCGGTTGACAGCCTGTTAGCAGTGGCACTCTGAGGCAGTGTACACCCTGCCTCATGCTTACAGAAAGCCAATGACTTTTACCACACACTGAATTTACATCGCATGCTAGAGGTGTAAATAGTCACTAAATCCATGCATTCACATCGCAAATTAATGCCAGCACCCACTAGGTTATTAGTTCCTACATACATCCCTCACTAGCATGTTGCTCAACAAACAATACATCCTCTTATGCTGTAGTACCTGAGAACTCTTTCTCAAGGCCTTGGAAACGTAGGTCTGACACAAATTCTTCAGTGATGGACACTCCATCAATAGCAACATCCAAGACAAACACCACAAAGACAGAAATCGGGTGAGCCACTAAACATGGAAATGTCCTCGTTACAGATGAATTCATAGTTAGATATACTAAACACACTACCCATCAGGTTCAGCAAGGAAGAGGTGATACGAGCTGCCTCTCAGGTACCAAGACTGAACAGGTGAATAGGGCACTCAAATGCCTTCATCACTCCAGGTACACATGAGTTGGATGTCCATGTGAGTAGGGATGATTTTATGCAAAAATCCTCGGATCACATGAAGGCAGCCAGAGCTCCACAAATACATGCTCAAGGCTGGTATGCAACTGGCCAAAATATTCTCCACACCCCCTTAATGTCCTTTAAGCAGTTTGAGTCACATCTATCTACTGCCAAACCAAAGCAGATGATAAAAATGTCCAGCGCACCGTGCTAGAAGCATTAATATCTTGCTTTCCTTAGAAGCCCTCCGACTCTAGAAAATATTAACATCTACATCACTGAAACATGTTTCCAGTGCATAGATAACACAACTTCTCTTCTAGGATTCAAAGATCACTCACTCACTCAGACTCTCAGATATGAGTGTTTCTGTTATATGTCATGGAGTGTCTATATTCCTCTGTAATTCCATCACATCAGTACTTATATGGCCACAAAGTAACCTCAAACTCCTCTACATTCTAGTCACCATCAATAAGATATCATACCGTGCTCAAGCCAAATATAGACCCCTCCCCCTCTCTATAGCATCCACAACCCATGAGCCATATCTAGCAAACTTGAGTCCCTCACTATCAAGACAAGGATTATTATTCTTGAGAATCCAACTATCCATCCTTAAAATGGAAAAAGTACAGTTGTGTAAAATCTTACCATAAAGATAGATGTCCTTCTCTTCACTGTTGCAGTATTCCTTACAATATGGAGAGTGCAAAAGCTCATGAAGAGAGGGGGAGGAGGAAGGACCAGCAGAGCCCTCTAGAAACCCATGAAGGATGGCCCTAGCAAAACTAGTTCTAGCCCTGAATATCACACCCAACTTATAGTACTTGGTAAAAGTATGCACAGAAGTCCAGGTAGATGCCTGAAGAATAGAGTTAGTATCTAAACCCTTAAAAAAGGCACCAGAACAAGCCACAGCCCTAATAGAATGATCCTTAGCTGAAGAAGGAATGCTCTTGCCATGAAAAGAATAACAAAAAAGGAATGGCTTTAGATATCCAAGAAGAAATAGTTTGCTTGGAAACAGCCAATCCCAAAGATCTAGGATGGAAAGAAACAAAAAGCTGATCAGATTTGCAAAAAGCTTTGCAAAAAGCTTTGGTATTATACAAATAAAATCGGAGTTGTCTATGCACATCTAAACTGTGCAAAACCTTCTCACTAGCAGATGGTGGAGAAGAGAAAAAGTGGACAAATGAATAGACTGATTAAGAGACAACTCATTTACCACTTTGGGCATAAAAGAAGTGGTAGTACAAAAGGACACCCTGCCTTATGGGCAAACTAAAAAAGTGGGAACAACCATAAGCGCTCAAAGCTCAGACACCCAGCTGTCAGAAGTAAGGGCTAACAAAAGAACAGTCTTCCAAGAACAATGTTGCAAGGAAACTGAAGTCACAGGCTCAAAAGAAGCCTGAATCAATTTCTCCAAAACAAAATTAAGGTGCCAGGAGGGAGGGTCTAGCTTCCTGGGAGGTCTAATATGAAGGACACCTTTAAGAAATTGTTTAGCAACAAATGTAGAGGCTAAAGGGGGCAGACAAGCAGAAATAGCTAACAAATGGACCTAAACAGAAGAATATGCCAACCTAGCATTGAGCAATCCACACAAACAAGAGAAAACCAAAGGAACTTGAACAGAAAGTGGATCCAGGTTTCATGAAAGACACAAAACAGAAAATCTTTCCATATGGATAAGTAGAATTTCCTAGTAGTGGGTTTCCTGGCCTCCTGCGGGATGTGAGGCATGTTTTCAGAAAAAAACGTGTCTACAGGGGATCAAAACCCTATCACCCACAATGTCAGCTGAACAGTGGACAGGTGGGGATGAATGAGAGATCCCTTGTCTTGTGAAAGTCCACCCTGTGAGGTAACTTGTGATGATCGCCCTTGGCAAGATGCAGAAGAAGAGGGAACCAATGCTGCCTGGGCCAAAAGGGAGTCACCACCAAGACTTTGGAAGCAACCTGTTTTATCTTGAACAGGATCTTCGTAATGAAAGGATGGGGAGGGAAGGCATAAAGAAACATCCCCTTCCAGGAAAAAAAAAGGGGGCGTCCATCTTTCAAACCAGAGGACATGGGGCTCTAGCAGAAAAAAAAGGAAGTTGCCTGTTCAGAGGGGAGGTAGATAGATCAACTTGAGCAGTACCCCACTGGTGGACAAGGGTCTATATTAGATGATCGAACTTTCAAAAGTTCAACTGTCATATGGTCAACACCATATGATTGAATTTTTGAAAGGTTGAACGTTTTAACGGAGATCTCCATACAGCATGGAATGAGAAGATTTCGCTTTTCTGCACTGTAGGGCGATTTCGGAGTTGGTATATTTAAAGCGTGAAGGTTGTGGGGGGTACAGGGGGACTTGCCCCTGCTTAAAACGTTCAGGTAGGTTATTTGTGTAGTTTTATTTTTTAATTAGATTTTCAAACTTTTAAAAAGTTCGATTATCTAATATAGACCCAGTGGACAATGTCCAGAAACACATCCCTGTGAAGCATCCACTCATGGGATTGTGAGATGGACCTGCTCAGAGTCTGCCACGATGTTCTGACTTGAGGGCAATGTAAACTGCCTAAACAGTCACTTGATACTGCATAGCTATCTCCCACACTTGAAGTGCTATCCTGAACAGGGGATAAGATTTTGTTCCCCCTTGCTTGTTGATACCACATAACAGTGATATTGTTTGCCAGTACTATGAGGGGTCCTGTAATAAGAGGATGAAAAGCTTGAAGAGGCAACAGAAGAGCTCTCACCTCTTTGACACTGATGTGGTCTTTCTTTTGTTGAAGCGACCAGAAGGCCTGCACTTCTAGACAGCTGAAGGAGGCCCCCCAACTCATGTCTGAAGCATCTGTAAGCAGTTCCTGACAGGGGATTGGGGGTTGAAAAGGAAGCCCTGGATTGAATGACAACTGTTGAATCCATCACTGAATTTCCAGCTTGAGGCATGGAAGAAGGGGGACTATGAAAGCTAGCGGATGAGTGCGCTGAATCCAAACAGACTTTAAAAAGCACTGAAGCTTTCTGATGTGGAGTTTAGCTAGAAGGAGCATAGGAACGGTGGAGGCTATGAAACTCAGAGGTCTTAGAAATTCCCTGGCTGTAATTGAGGCCACAGGAAGAAAGGTTTCAAAAAAGGCAATGACAGTTAAGGCCTTGGGGGAAGGTAGGGATGCCAGCATTGGAACAGTCTGGATCCTGCATCCCAGAAAAAACACGATCCTGTGAAGAAGTCAGGAAGAACTTCTGGAAATTTAAAGTGAACCTCAGGCTTTGCAAGACAGAGATGGTAAACTTAAGATGCTGCAACAGAATCTCTGAAGAGGATGCCTGAAAATGTAGATCATCTAAGTAAGGAAAAACCTGTAACCCCCTTAGCCTGAAAAATGCAATCACAGGAATGAGACATTTGCTGAATAACCTTGGGACAGTAGAGAGACCAAAGGACAAAGCAGAGAAATGAAAATGATAGGGAGATGAAGATAAGCATCCTTGAGGTCCAGGCAAACTAGAAAAACCTGAGGAAGCAGCAGAGGAAACAAGGTCTGAAGGGACAACATCCAAAAGGAAGGGACCTTCAAAAAGGTGTTCAAATGAAAAAGATCCAGAATGGGTCTCCAAATACCCTCTTTCCTGGGGACCAAGAACATTCTGGAATAAAACCCCATCCCCTTTGAGAAACTGGAACTTCCTGAATAGTTCCCCGGGTTAAGCACCTCTGAAAAAAAGGCTAATTGTTCCTGAGGGGGTTGAGGAATGCACATGAAAGGGGGAAGAGCTGAACCCAAGAATGTTGAGTAATCTTTACCCAAACAGGAAGAGACAGGGAAAGACAAACAGAAAGAGGGATTTGGCTGAGAAGTATAGGATAGTCAAACAACACCTGTTTTTCAGGAAATGGGGACTTCTGCATAGAAGCATTCAGGGTAGGTTTAGCAGTAGGAGCCCCCTTTCCACCCTTTTTAACTTTGGGAGGAGGACGAGACTGCCTACAAACAAAAGCAGGCTTATTAGGTTAATTCCTTTGGAATTTAGGCACAGGAGAAACAAAAATATACTTCATCTCTTGTAAGACATAACCCTTTTCCTGTAGGAACTTAAACAAATCATCATCAGCAGCAGCGCTAAACAAAAGCTCGTTGTCCAGAGGAGCATTCATCAACAAATCTTTAATATCATCAGGCAATGGTTGAAGCCTAAGCCAGGAAGATCTCCTCATCACAGAACCAAAAGCAGCAGCCCTACAAGAAGCATCTGTTGCATCATAACTACATTTAATGGAATGGCAAGCCACCTAAGAGGAAGTCCCTAACAAGGGGAGGTCAGAAGTCTTCCTCTCAGAATCAGGAACATCAGAAATAATCTGACAGGCCTGAGGAAGAACAGCCAAAATATACTTAGTCATGTGGGTCTGATAATTGGCAGCCCAGAAAGCAAGGGTAGCTGAGGTACATATCTTCTTACCCAGCCTTTCCAAACACCTGCTGTCTTTATCAGAAGGAAGCACCTTTGTAGAAGGCAGTAACTTAGATGGCTTGTCAGACGCCACAGGCACCACAGAAGGGTCAGTAAATGGGCACCTATAGAGAAATTTGCAATCATTATGTACCTTATAAAACTTATCAGATTTCTTGGAGCCAGGGGACTGGGAATCAGGAGCCTGAGATGCAATATTGAAGGTATCTAACAAGGCAACCACAAACAGAAGGAACAGCAGAAGATTTATGAAAATCCATCTGCAGAAGCTCGTAATAACTTTTCTGGAACCTCAGAAACCCGGACACAATCCCACTTAAAAAAAATCCATCATTCTGGAAATTGTGTCCCCAAAGAAAATCTCCTCAAAAGGACTGTCAGGACTAGTGGACTCCTCCTCCTCAGAACCACAGCAATGCAGAAGGAATCTGGAAAGAGCAAGCAAGGAATTTCTCATCTGAATTCCCTCCCTCTCGAAGGAATTCTGTTCGCTGTATCTCTTAAGAGGAGTGAGATGTCCCTCCTCTGGGTTGGCGATCAAGAAGCCTCAATCCTCACCACTGACACTGGTGGCGACCGTTCACTGTGAGAAAAACAGGCACACACACTATTTTCAGATGCAGTCCTCTGCATCAATTATGGTTTCCCTAAAGAGCACACAGAGAATGTACACTCAAGTCTTGGGGCTTTCTCTCCAGGCCTCATATAAGATTCCCCACTGACCACTATAGAGTTGAGTCTTTAGCCAGGTCCTCCACCACCCTCTCTGTGAAATCATTGCTCTCAGTGTCCCTGTTCAAAGTAGCTATTATACATACTCTCTTTGAGATTTAATTGTCACACACACACACACACACACACACACACACACACACACACACACACACACACATACACACCTGGAAAAGGCCGGCATGACTTATCTGCTCTGCCACCTCCACCCAGACTATAACGTAGATTTGCTGCCACCAAAACACCCGATGCCACCTACTTTAAGGCTTTTACCAGGGTACCCAATTACTCTTAGTAAAATTAATCCTTATACAGATGGTAGTTTTTAACCAAGCAGCAAGACTTTCAGGAATGTGGAGCCACAGTGCCACTAAATAAATGCAAGTACTCTCAAAGGTTAAACATTTTCTAAACAACCAGCCACAATGAAAGGTTTGATATATTTAATAATAAATCATAAAAAACATGAAAATACTACCTATTTACAATAAACACAATAAACATCAGGGTTACAATCACATGAAAGATAAAAACAACACAGATGGAAAGACTCAGACCTATACAGAAAAAAGCAACATTTAGCTAATCTCACTGTATTTTTAACTGATGGAAGAAGTACTGCTCCCTAGCTACTTACTAAAGCAAGGCAAGATGAAAGTAGATGAGTGTCTTGTCAGGTCCAAAACAGAGTGCATATCTCATATCTATTACTAGTATTCAAATACAATTTCAGTGCTCACTATAGAATGACATCACATCTGGTCATCTAACTCTGTGGTTCCCACACTAATCTCTCACTAGAAACTGAACCAGGATTTGGCAATGATGTGTCACAATACACATAGAGAACTTTAGATATGGTTTATTACAGCAGCTGGAAACTGTAAAACAATTCCAACACTTCCACTATTCCTGCAGAAACTAAAAGGCCATTCTCTGGCACCTCAGGGTATCAATTAGTTCGCCACTAAGGACAGGAGAGCAGGATCCCAGCCCAGGATTTTCACAGACATTGCTTCTCTGGCTACATTCAGACTTGTGAGATAAAATCTTTAAGGCCTAAATCAAGTAATTTAATTTCAGGGTATTTTTCTTAAGGTTAGCTGGGCTGAGATTAACCCCTTCCCTTCCAGTATCCTCTGTTAAAATATATACATTCCATCAATTACAACAAAACCGTCTGACATACATGCAGATTTCTTTTCTGCCCAGCAAGACCCACTGCTGATGCATTTTTAACACAAGCAACTTTACAAATAAGTTTTTAAGACAAGCATCTGTACAAATAAGTTTGATATTCAAATGACATGCAATTCTTTACAAAACTCCAGATAGCTATGCTGGCATATGTTACACATGCACTACCCTACTCCCCTTGGCATAGCTGGCACTACCTCACGTCATCACATCTCTCCCCCTTTAAAGACTCAAGCTAGTTTTTCAAGTGACCCTGGAGGAACGCTGCTGGAGGGAAATGAGCCTGTCTCGGGGCACATTAACCCACACCCTGTCTTGACAGCCCATCTACATTGGCACTAGTGAGCCCACAACAGTGCTGTACTGTCATGTAATATGGTGTTACCTCATATCACAAAGGGCTGGAACAGAAACTCCTTGAGGGGGCTTCAAAGCCATAAGGGAACTGAACAAACCCGAGTGAAATTCTGCCAGTCACTCTGAGGGTCCTTAGGAGCAGGACAAACATGCTTTTTTTTGTTTCTTCTTTAAAGGGAGATCAACCTTATAGAAAGTAGAAGACTCAGACCACGTATGGCACTCTACAATACTAGTTGGAACCTCCTCCCTAACCAAAATCTAAGGAACACCCCCTACGCCCTTCAGTAAAAATCAGCCGCAGTTCCCCCTGAAAATCTATAGTGGACATCTGCACAGCCTCCAGGGATGTGTGTCATGTTGAATCCATGCCAGCCTCTGAAGCAGTCACGGCAGAGGAATCCAACAAAAGGGCTGGGTGATCCTCCTAGCTTTCACTAGCCTTGAGAAAGATATCTGGTGGAGGCGGCACAGCTGACGGATCAGATCAACTTTCGTGGCCTTTTTCTTCACAGAAGCCTGACCCCAGGAGTGGGAAGTTCCATCTATAATGTGTTTTCCTAAAAGTTTAAGACATTGGTTAGCTAAATACATGGCCAAAGAGGAAAGCAAACTATGGAGATTCTTTGGGATGAAAGTCTTTCAAACAGAACAGGGTATATGGTTGTGGGAAGCACCAAGACAAAATAAACACTGCTCGTGACAATCTTTATGGGGAATCGATCTCCCACACTGGCATTTACCATTTTTGGATGACATGAAACCCACAAGCAACAAAACAAAAGGAACCCCAACAAGTCACTTATCTGAAAAATGGCTTGGTGAACCAGGAAATGAAGTGAGCATTCAGACTGACGATCAAAGATGGCATTTGGATTACCAGCAAAGAAGTTCTGGGGATGGTAGGTCCAGATGTCACCTTCATGCCCTGCGCTGTATGTGGGGGAGCATACATGTGACATACAGTGTACCCCTAGGAACCTGAAAGCTTTGGTATACTGGCTGGACGTCGGGCTGCCTTTGACAGGGATCCCTATTGTAAGGAATAATGCAACAGTGAAATGGAAGAACATCTTATATTACTACAAAAGAAATATGCACAACACTTCCTAGATTTTACCAATGCAGACTCACTACACCAGACAGTGCAATCCCCTAGCAGGAGCTTAAATATACTGGGACCCGGTTTCCACATACATAACTCCACTTGCTTTATTCCTACAGTTACCACATGTCTGGTCAGAAATAACAACAGTTCAGTAGTAGTGTCAGGAAGCTTAGAGGTTTCATGCTATGAGAGGTTAATGAGCTAACTTCTGTATTCCAGGGTTTGAGTCTTTCAGCCCCTATTTTCCAGCTGTGTGACACAGCACATCACTTAACTAGGTAGTGTTCTGAAGAAATTGAGAAACTGGACTAGATACTCTTCAGTGGTTTCACAGAGTGCAACACTAGTAACTGCCTATGGACAACAATGGCCAAATTCAACTTACCCATGAATCCTACCCATATTCAATTCTCAGTCACACCTATTACAACTAGCTGAAGACCTGAAGCCATTTTAAAAGACCCCTGCCCTGCTTAAGGATGCAGCAGCCAAAGATCTGCAATTGCAGACAATTTCTATTCAATGGTCAATGCCTATATTAAGACCTCAAGCTTAATCGAACACAAACACAGCAGCACATGCAGGAATAAATCCATATGGTGGAACCCTAGGACAAATAAGATACACAATAAAAAGGGGACAAAAATCCTCAGCCTGAGAAATAAATGGAATCCCCCAGACAAACACATTCCAAAACAGAACTCAAGTGATTAAAAAATTACCTTGATTGCAAAATTAAATCTACTAACGTTAGGTATGAACGGAAAATTGCTACTTCTGTCAAGGACATCCATAAGGCCTTTTTCAACTATGTTAGAAACTTTGTGAACTAAATTTACCTGTTAGTATGTTGGCTATGTTGTCATAGGCGGAGTAGTTTTTGTTTTTATATATCAATTTTGTGCAATGATGGGCACTGTTCTTATGGCAACATCATGACATGACAACATTGCCAACATACTACCAGATAAAGTTAGTTGAGGCACTTCTTCCCACAGGTTTCCTCTGCATGTCATGTCTTCACCCACCCCAAAGATGATCATCTCACAGACAATCCAAAAGGCACGCTTCAAGGCTAAAACACTTTTAATGGGTCCTGATAATGTGCTGAGCTACTTCCTTGTTAGTATGTAGCACTACTAAGCTGACTAAGCCTCAGCCTATGATATGGTGTTCCGCCAGAAGCAGAGAGAACAGTTCTTGCCATTCACCCCACAAGGGTGGCCGACTGGCCACACCACTGGTGTTCGAACTACAAACCAATTACTAGCTTTACGTGTAAGGTAACTGAATATAACATTATGTTACTCAAACATATTACCAGCTTACAATTCCTTCACCCAAACTATTTTGGCTTTGTGAAAGAAAGCTTGCATGCTTAAACTATCAGACTATTTTGAAAAATTCACTGAGGCTTCAAATAAGGGCATATTGGTGCATACCATTTACCTGACTTTGGCCAATGCTTTGACACCATTCTGTATTTAGGCAAAAATCGACAAATTAATCGAACTAAATACAAACACTTATTTAACTGACTGGACAGTAAAGTGTCTCACAGACAAAAGGCAATCATTCGGATTAGGGCATGCTTTTGTCTAAAAGGCTGTCTGCTAGTGGGCTCCCCCCTGGGCTCTGTACAAAGGCTGCTCCTTTTTGGTATTTACTTTATCTGTTGTCAAAGCTGATAACAAGCGTCTTTGACTGACCGAGTTTGCAGATGATTGCAAATTTTAACATTTCAATACTTTGGAGAACTCCCAGGGCCTAACATATATGCATCTATGTTGCCAGGACCACAGTGTCATGCTGAAATTTTATAAAATGTAACACTGTACCCTTTGTAAACCATGAGCACCCATCCATCTAGCAGATAACTGACACCCTCCTGCCAGAATCAACATGACTGTAAGAGACCTAGCCACTTCTTCATACAACAAACTCTCCTCTGACCACCATATGCCTATTATCACTAGAAAATCTTTCTACCTAACCCAGCTCATTACTAAGGGTATGTCTTCTAGGTTAGTGGATGTTCCCTCTTCTCCACCATAATTAGGCCCAAACTAAAATACAATGCCTCATTTTGCTTCTATCTGTCGAAACCCATAATCTAAACTGAAAACCTCACATTTTCTTACCAAGAAAATCAAGGGCCAGAGCTCCATGACCTACACAGAAAATCTTAAGGTTCTCTTTTCTTGGCACCTCATACAGATTCCTACATGGTGACATCTGCCCAGCCTATGAGGTCGCAGACAACCAAGTCCTGCATAATTTCCTACACATTCGCAAAACCTTCAACAACACCATGAACATTTTTACCAGATACCTAAACATCCACTGTAACATAAGCAGAGCATGTTGGCATGATGGATATTCCAAAATTTCTCTCTTCTGGAAAGAAATTTCCCTATAGATCAAGCAAAGGGACTACCTTTCCCTCTTCAAACACACCCTGATGATTGGCTGGGTAGCCGTAAAGTCAAATCAGGTCTGGCCCCTCAAAAACCTTTATGGAAACGGCTAACAAGCAGTGGTAAAGTTACAAATTCTCTACCCATTCAACTGCCTAGTAATACCCTCTGACCTTATGAGAGTACCTGCTGCCACACGGCCTTCGCCAATACCAGCTCCATGGACAACCTGTTCCTATGTGTACAGTTTAAACAGTAGCAAAGGTCAGTTGCACTGCCTT
Organism: Protopterus annectens; assembly: GCF_019279795.1. Lineage (NCBI taxonomy): Eukaryota > Metazoa > Chordata > Ceratodontiformes > Protopteridae > Protopterus > Protopterus annectens. The sequence goes on along the minus strand of NC_056730.1, from coordinate 30,921,832 downwards.
ATGAAAAGATTCCTTTGAGAACTGGTCAGCTGTGCGCTAAGCCATCCATTAGCTTCTCAAATTAGAAAACGCATCAGGGAAAAGGGGCACTTGGGGCAGCTGCTGACAGATGGCACTGTTCAGTGCTACCTTTCTGGACAGCAAATAGCCATCTTCCACTATATTCAGTGAAAAAAAATGGGCTGTGCCTTACATGAGTTTATTAAGCCTACTGTTCTTTTCAAAAGGGTTTTTCTTCTTTTCTGATGCTTAAATTGTTAGGATTCAACAAATATGCCATGGCATTGTACACACACTGCTTTTTTATTTACTTACAATATATATATATTTCTTAGGTGACAGTCCATGAATATGGCAGAGGTTAAAAGCAAGAAAGCTCATGTTGAGCGTTTCTTTTTATGTTCCTGTCATGCACTGTTCTATGAAAATATTTTACTTGGTTTCTGTCTAATTTCAACTACACCTTAAAATAGCTAAATCCTAGAATATACATGCTGTGTTATACTAGTGCACTAAATAGTTACAACCTGAAGCTTTTCTCCCTGGGTGCCTCCTGAAAACGAGTTATGCAGCTCAATAAACTTCCCAGTTAAATTTAAGTCAATCATACAAGAAGGCTAAAATCTTGCAATCTACCCCAGTTCACAAGTGACAGTATTGCTTGTTATGATTTGAGCCTAAAAATTACAACAAAAAATGTTAGAAAAAACTCCAGCTTACATGATTTCCTTTTTGCTGTCCTGTGCTCTTCTCTTCTTAACTATAACTTAGTCTCACAAGTTTACAGTCCTGAATTTTTTCAGGCTTTTCACTACCGACCTCTGGTTTGACAGCATTAATCATGTGATCTGCAGTAGCACACTTCTGTCTTCCCAGTTGCCAATATCCATCACAAAGCACTACAGACAAGCTGTCTTCCTCACACACACACGCACAAAGAACTAATTCACAACAGTCATACATAAACTGCAGTTTTAAAAAACCTTTGCCTAATAACAGAAGCTGTTTTGAGATTAGAAGCTTTTATGGTTGCCAGCAGTACCTTCCTTCACCTACTGGACAGTCTACATGTTTTAAAACTTGGGCCAGGAAAGCAGTCAGACACTTATTTTTACAATGTGTACACCTTAGAAATAATAGAAAAATCAACAAAAAAAAAGCTAGTATGCTTGCAATTTATTACCCTAACTTCTGACTGCAGATGAGACAGAATTTCATCATAATATAAACATTCTGATCCCATATTTAATACATCTCTATCATCTAACAATAGTCTATACTCAAACGTTTATGCAAAATAAAGTGTAATGCAAACAGATAAAAAAGATTCCTTTGTTTAGTACACTCTTCAAAAATCTTCTGCCCCCAGTGTTTTGTATGTTTCTTCATGACAGATCTTAATCTACACAGCAACATATTTCAGAATGCCAAGAATCTCCACAATGCGGTATATTCTTGATACAAGTCCCCACACCTGCCAAACAGGCACTATCACAAAGAAGAAGAACAGGTATTCAAAACTGCACACACATTGGGAGCCTTAACTTAGCATTCACAGCTAACCAGGGATAGGACTGTTAAAACCTAAAGCCAAACACCAGCAAGAGTTCTTGTAACAAAAGCACTAGCCATCACCAAAATTAACTGTAAAAACAATGGTGAAGTTTATGCAATTTAAAAGGACACTGAGCAGTATGACACAGTTTAACTGCATTACACTGGCAACAATGGCAGATAAAAAAAAATACATGGATGACATCATCTCCACACTTCTACATAAACTATAGGTCTACTTAGCTACACAATTATACTCCCTGCCACATTTTTGCAAGGATAGCCTTAAGCCTCTCCCAGGCATTTTATTTAGTCCATCATAATTTTTCATCCTACAACCTTTCTAGGAAGTCTGTTTCAAATGTCTACCACCCATTCTGCGAAAGACTACTTCTTTGCATCTCCCATGATCCACCCACCTTAGACCTCAGAATGTCCACCACCTATTCTGTGAAATATTTCCTTACATCTTCCCTCCTAAGTCACCCACCTAAGTGTCCTCTAAATGTTCGCCACTTTTTCCTAAAGGTCTCTTTTTTGACAGATTTAATGCAGTCAGCAGCACCTCCTATGAAAGGGTCATTTAATACTAACGGCCAGTTACTATGTGATCATTTATCACAAGGACCACATACTTACATTAGTTACATTTCTCAGTGCAAAGTTCTCTAAACCTTAAATAGTTGGGAAAACACTGCAGATTACCAAAGTTTCTCCTCCGTCTTGACCACTCAGAAGTACTTTGCATTACCCTTAGTTTTCACCATTAGTTTGCTGTGTCCTTCATTTAAAAACTTAAAACTAATTTTCATCAGCTTTAGTTGCACTTATAATAGAGTTTAAGCAGTATTAATAGGAAAATGTATCTCGTATGTGTGCTGCAAACCTGCATACATTCTTGAAAGATTTACAGTAATCATCTTGAAACTCTCATAGAATTACCAAGTGATTTTGGAAAAAATATGCTTACCTTTTCTATAGCCAGAAGTTTAAGTATTACACTTGCCTACTTCTACAGTGTAATTTATGTAACCTAAAATGAATGAATGAATTCTGTTCCTGGAGTGCTCCTCCCCAAGACTCCCCTGCAAAAGGATTTCTGTTCAGGACATTCTTTATAAAGGAAAAGAAGTAAATATGTTTATTCAAAATTCTTAAAATGCAGCCGACATTAATCACTTTGTTCTTATTACAGCCCCAAAGGGTTCAAATGCAATACATTTCTCTATTAAGAGAGAAACAGTTATTAAAATATTGCATTCCATGGACATTCAGAAATGCATTACTACATGAAGAACTGTATCATAGACAAAAAAGCAAATGGTAACAGAGCCCTGTGGAAGTAATTATGTCTCCTACTATGAAGTGCCTGGTTAAAAAAATAGCAGAATTAGGATAAAAGACGACTTTTTTTCTGCTGGTCTTTTCATATATTGCTGCAGGGGAATAAGACATGGGGACTATGGCCACACATCACTTTTTCTACCTTAAACTGCTATTAAGGGGTTGTAACATGTTATAAATCACAACTTGGAAAAAAAGTGTAGATTAGCCACACATCTGAGAATTTATGCTCTGCTGCGATAAGACAAAGCAGCCTTAGATTGTTTAACAGAAAAGTGGATCACACTAAATAAATGTTCTCCCATGTCTGTATGGCTTTTCAGTGTTTCCTCCAGCTTCCTTCCAAAAATACACTAGTTCTCTAGCTACTCGAAATTCCCCATGTGTACCTGCATTTACTGTAGCTCTCATGGCCAGGTTATGGCTGAAAAGGGTCTGACAAGACAAATTCACTTAGTTAACAAATAAGAAGGACTAGATGAAGTATACAGAGCTCCTTCCTCCAATACAAATAATTACATTTATCATCCTAGTTTAAGAAGTACATAGTAATTCAGACGTCAGGTATGTAAGAAAACTGGACAAAGGCTGAAATAACGGGGGACAATGGCCCCAAAATAGGGACAATTTCTAAATATTGCTCTTATAAACTTAGAAAGTTGCTAGATTAACAGGGTTTGTGATAACATGCATTTTCCAAAGAACATGAAGTCTGAAACTCAAATGTATGTCATTATTTAGTGGCTTCAATCCTCAGTGATTTGCCAGAAAACCACATATTTTATAAGGAACAGACCAAAACTAAGAGGCAAAAATCTGGACATTCTGCGAAAATATGGACAGCTGAGAAGTTTGGGCAGGACACATCAGTAAACTCGCCATGTAAAGGCAGTTATAAGAACCCAGTCAGGTGGCAGTAACAAGCAGAGAATGTACTCATGTACATGTGCGTGGAACATAACTACGGTAGATGTGCGATATAGTACAAGTTAGGAAAGACACTGGGCTGGCAGAATCAAATCTGAAGCACTGTTACAAATGACTTGGAAAGAATGACAGGCATATTCATCAAAAGAAGGAAACAGTGTTGACTTTTTTTCTTTCCACAGAAAAGCAGAACGTGTAATCTGTGTCTGATTGTTGTCATGAAGACAGACATACAGAGTAAGTGGGCCAAGATAAAAAATAAAAAGAAGTTAAAAAAATCATAACCAGATGCATGACATAAGGCAGATCCTAGCTGTTAGTAGGTAGGTAAACACAGCCCTCGAGGCGCAAAGGCTCAGTTCTCCTTTTAGGGTGTGTGTGCGTGGGGGGGGGTTCTACACACCAAAACAGTGATAACAACAGTCTTCTCCCATGCTTGAAGCTAAGAATCAAATAGCAAAAATGCCACAACAGACCATTTAAACAGCCAAGACAGAAAAAACAAAATCAGAAAAAGGACAACTTTGTAGTAAAAAATAGCCACATATAAATCCGATTTACAGTATCTGCAGAGCAAATGAATTCAATGAAAGAGGTGTTTTTTTTAAACTAAATACATTTACTGCTGCTTCTGAGAAAAAAGATATGTAGAGGATCAGAACAGGTTAGACATGCTTGGAGATGACCAGAATGACTGGCATTCAACCGATGTCGCAACAACGAGCATCAGAGTAGGAATGAAAAACTTAAGACTTGTTCTCTCTGCAAGCCAAACTAACTGAAGTGGTACAGCCAGAAGGCACAATGAAATCTTTGTACCAAACACAGAGAAGCATAAATAAGTTTTCGGTGGTATATACCTCAAGTGGTACTTTTAAAAATTGAGACGAGAAGCAAGAAGTTTAGTCTCAATTAAAAGTTTCCAGATGAAGGACACACAAGTTCAAGATGTTGTCAGTTGGTTTCTTCCTGGATTTGTTTAATGCAATCTACAGCAGTAGAAGGAAATGTCACAGTGGAGCAACCTTTTATTTTGAGCAATAAAAATATTCCAGTCCGTCACACTGTTAAAATGTGGCAAAGTGGTGAAGCCACGCTAAAAAAATGCATGGCTCAGCTTGTAGAAGTTAAATGATAAGAAGGACGGAGTTGTTTATGATTTATGTTTTACAGAATAACAGTTTAATGGGTTGTACGTGACATACAGAAGTTGTTCCTAACACTTGTTAAATAAATCAGTGGGAGGGAATGCCACCTGTGTATTACACAGTTGTGATACAATTGCAAAAAAAAACAAAAAAAAAAAAAACAAATTTAATGGCTCGAGTGATAGTGCTATAAGGAACTCCCTAAAGTAGGTATCAGTTTAGTTGCTGAGAGAAGGGGAGATTAAAAAGCTGTGTCTTTTTTTTTTTCTCTCCTCTTCTCTTGAAGGCTATAGATAGACTTGTTTACTTTCTGATTGTTTGCTTAATCCAATTCTGGGTTGCAGGGGCTCAGTGGTCACAAGGCAGAGAAGGTAATTCTGGACAAGATGCCAGTCCACTGCAAGACACACACACACACACACACACACACACACACACACACACACACACACACAGTCACTTTTATGCATGGCACACAGACCTATGAGAAATAGTTTAGAGGATCACCAATTCAGTTTATGACACATATTTGGAGTTTAGGAGGAAACAAAACACTGAACACCCAGTGAAAACCTACAATAACAGAGACAAGATATGCAGACTGTGAAGAAGGCTGAAGTGGAGAACCACTTGATGTGGGGCAGCAATGTCAAGTGCTGTACCACTGTACCACCTGCATATGAACTTGTGTATAATGTAATTTACAGTACCGCACCACCACCACCCTTGAGTGACTTGTCCCCATGTGTTTTTTGTATGAGTAGAATACCATATCTACCATAAAAATGATTAACTAATATCTGCTCACAATTGAAAACACATTACTGTGTTCACTCTCCAAAACCATTCTCCACTCCTGTTTAAGCACTGTGGATGACACTACAAGGGCAGCATGAACCTAAACTACCAATCATAACATAAAAATCAGAAACAAATCAGTTATTAGTCTGACAGCACATTCATAAAATATTGTGGCAGTAAACCACATGATGACAGAGTTCTTAAAGGCTTCACACAGTGGTAGTGTACACTTTCAGAAGGGTGTAAGGGACTGTAAATAATAACAAAAAAGTTACAAGTTTTCAAGTTTTTGCAGTGGGTTACACCATGTGTCCTTTATATGGGGTTATCATCAGAAAAAAACTGAGTGGGTGCGTGTGTGATATGCACATCTATTTATTCTATATAATAAGACACAGATATACACGCACATGCATTTATTAGCATTGCTCTATAGGAGATAACCATGACGAGGCACTTTTTACAGAGTGCTAATACAATAATGCAAAATACAGAAAGTACAAAAAAAAACAAACAAGTCTACACACCATGTCATTTGAACATATTTAACAATCTATACAATCCTGAATGAGTAACTGAGCAGCAAATTTAGTGAAATGGAAAGAAAGCCTTAGATATCCTTAAAACACAGCCTTTGTGCCACAGACATGATGAATCTGCAAGATAAGACAGCATTTAGAAACCAAACTTACTACATCCCCTGAACATTCAAAAATGCAATATATAGAAGGAAGTAGTTATGCACCCTAACTGCCATGCAAGTCTTATGGCATAACAGAACACTCTGAAAAGATAAAATCAGTACAATTTCATACATTTAACAATGTTTGGAAGCAATGTTGGTAGAAAAACAATGTGGTACAGTAACACTTTTTGAACTCCTCAAATCAGGAACTAAAAAGATGATATAATGAAAACCATGAAAAACACAAGAGATGCGACACAGTAATCTTTTGGTCTAAGACGGTAAAATATACTTACTCTGTGTTATGTTAGCTGTATATAAAACACTTCAAAGAGGTACGAGATATAAAGTTGAGACGATTATCGACTTTAAGGCCCAAGTAATCCAATTCATTATAGCTCGCTGTAAGCTCAACTTACAGAAATGCAACTAATCAAGAATGACCTTGGAAAGAACGGATATATTTATTAAAAAAACAGGCTTCGTTCTTTGCCCACTTATAAAGACCGTAAGGAGATCATACTTAGACGGAGAGGAGGTGCTTCCTGTTTTAGTCTTGTAAAGACAAGACAGCTCTGTTAATAAAATGCTGCATGCAATATATAATATTTGCGTGTGTTTTGAAGTTTATCTGAATAATATCCTCAATGTCATTGTGTTCTGTAACTGTCACTGTATAGCAGGTCTTTCATTTTGAATTCTTTGTAATCTCTGAAAATAAACTTATTTCATAACTGAGATTAATTTAGCTTTTTAACTATATCTTTTTATTGCTTCCCCAGTCTGACCACTGAGCCTTTCATTGCCCCTAGTGGACCTTTTAATTCCCCCATCCTTCCTTACTAAAAGAAGGCAGTTAGGGTAAGAGTATGAAGCAGTGCAGCCCTCATCAGCAGCTAGAGAGGTTTTTTTCTACCCTATCCCCTTCCCTATGGCATCCAAAGAGCTCCATAGAGAGACAGGAATTGTAGTGATAAGCTGCTCTCTGTGCGTGCTTCACTATGGACACCAGCTACACACTACCTGACAGGGTCAGCAGCCCTCCTATGGTCATTCCTACTGCTGCAGATACCACCCAGCTTCTTTCTGTGGGGTGGTGCTCAAGCTGTGCTCCTAGCCAACTCCTTTCTTCTCAGAATGGGCAAGCCAGCACTGGTCACTCCACCCCATTCTCCCTGTGACTATACCTACTAGCTCACCTCTGGCTGCAAATGACCACAGACAGGGCTCTATCCTACTGCACACAAAGGCAACAACTTTGGCATACTCTAACTTCTATGACTCAGATATTCTTCTTGAATTTAGCTTAATACAATGTAACCATATACTTTAGTACTTTGTAAATAATCTTCCCACTAGCCCGCGTACCTCAAAAACCAAGTAAAGTGAGTGTCCATTTATGTGGGTATGAAACACACCTAACAAATTGAAATCCCTTTGTAATTCAAACAGGAATTCTTTAGATGGATGGGCTCAGCAAAAATGAGTTAATTCAGTAATCCATACCAAGATACTGGAAAAGTTCACAAACTTTTATAGGAAAATGTAATGCTCCCACATAGTGAATTAGAATGAACCTACACTTAATTCCTGCTTCAAAGATAGACTCAGATGTGTTGGCTTACTCACAAGAAACAAGGGAGCTGACTTCAAACAAAGATCAAAAATAAACAGCAACCTGACCACAGTGAACTTACCCCATGCAGTGGGTTTAGTGGCTGCATCTGATGGCCAAACTTGTTGTCCAGCTAGGTGTATAAAGAAATGTGAGATCAAGACATCCAGCTAGGTGTTATAATGTGAGATCAAGACATCCAGTTAGGTGTTATAAAGGAATGTGAGATCAAAATAATGCAAAACACGACTTATAAAGCACCTGACTTACTACAGATCAATCTCACATTAGAATACAAGGCCCTGTAATAGGTCAAATGAGTGCAGGTCCTATCTAACAGCTTACTACAGACTCGCTGTGGACTCCTGTCTGTAATGATTCCACTCACAGTGGGATCTGGTGATCCTTACAGGATGTCTCAGGAGGTAAAAAGGCAGGACCCAGCAACTGCTCTATGCCCCTTCTGGACTATCAATTATCAGTCTACATGAAAGCTAATGGCCAGTATCCTAGGGAGGTAATATGGGGAGTGGGACACTAACAGGCCCCTCTCATGGAACAGGCTAGCAAAAAAAAAAAAAAAAAAACGAGAGGTAAATACTGCTGAGCCTTGGGTATGTAGTTAACAAACACAACAAGATTAACAAAAGCATTAACCATTGAATAGTCCCACAAAGATTCCCAGAAGTTATAAATACAATTAAAATGTTGCCATGGGGTATATTAAACTAAGTGAGATTCCAACAGAATCAGGAAATACTGCAAAAACAGTGGCCCAGATTCCAAAAGACTTGTTCTCAGTGCAGGTGTTTTGGAATCTGGTCCCCATAGTAATTCTAATAGATAGGTCTTACAGCGAAACAAGGCACTTACACCAAGAGCAGCTGTTTCAGAATCAGGGCAGACCTGAGAACAGTTTTTTTGGAATCTAGCCTCATCATCATCATCATCGTAATTTTTTCCCATTTTCTACATGGGGGGGGGGGGGGGGGTCTCGTGTCAACTGTCACCATCTCTCTCGATTCAGTGCCACACTCCTGCCTTCTTCAACACTCATGCCTGAATGTCGCACATCTTCTTTCACACAATCCATCCACCTCTTTGCTGGACATCCTCACTTTCTCTTGCCTTCTGCCTGTCTGTCCCAAATCTTCCTCTCTAGATTGTCTTCTGCTTTTCTGCACGTGCCCAAACCACTGTAATCTGCACTCTTTGATCTTTACTGCAAATGGAGCTATTTTGGCTTCTGCTCTTATATCCTCATTTCTTCATCTGTCCCACAGTGTACATCCTATCAACTTGATTTCCATCACCACTAGCTTCTTCAACTGTTCTGCCATTACTGCCCAGGTTTCTGTACCATACAGTAGTACTGGTCGCACCACTGTCTTGTACACCTTACTTTTCAGCTTCTTTGGCATTCTTCTGTCATAAACACCTGATACTCTATGCCAGTTGGCTGCAGCCCCTCTAATTCTAGCTTTGACCTCTTCATTCAGACTTCCCTTCTCCTCATCTACTCCTCCCAGATACTTGAAGCTGTTCTCCTGTTCTACTATCTTCCCTTCTATCTCTGGTCTCAGCTTCTTCTGATTTCCCCAATTTGCTGCCATTACCACCATCTTATCTGTGCTTAGTTTCATCTCATGTGCCTTCAGATTTGCATTCCATTCACCTATCCTTTGCTGAAGTTCTAGCTCAGAGTCTGCCTGTAATGCCACATTGTCTGCATACAGCAACTTTGTTGATCTGTCCTCTCCGACCTGTTTGCCAATGTAGTCCATCACCAGTATAAACAGCAGTGGGCTCAGAGCTAAACCCTGGTGTACACTCACACCCACGCGAACCCCTCTGTGAGGCCAAACACTGTTCGTACTTAAGTCATTGGGTCCTTGTACATAGCCTGCACTAATTCTACCAATGTTTCTGGGACTTCAAACCACCGCAGTACTGCCCACATCAGCTTTCTTGAGACCTTGTTGTATGCTTTCCCCAAGCCTAGGAATGCATAGTTGGACTATCCCCTCATCTCTAGCTTCTTCTCAGGTTACACCGAGAACAGGACTTTCAGAATCAGGGCAGACCTGGGTCAATTGTGTTGCATCCTGATCTGAATCCAAACTGCTCATCTCCCAGTTTACATTCTACTACTCTGCATATCCATTTATCAATCACTCTCTCCAGAACTTTCATGCAATGTGATAAGAGTTTGATGCCTCTGCACTGTCCACAGTTGTGGATGTCCCCTTTCTTCTTGTACACTGGCATGAGTATGCTTATTCTCCAGTCATCTGGGATACGCCTTTCTCTCCACACTGCTATTAGTACCCTCAGGAACCATTTCTCCCCTATCTCACCCAGCATCTTTATCATATCTGCTGTGACCTCATCTGAGCCTGCCTGCTTTCCCTGACTTCATCTTCCTTAGTGCTGTTCTTACTTCTTCCAGCCTCATAAGTGTAAAATAAAACTTCCGCTTAAGAAAACTTAATCCATGAAAAATAAATAAATAAAATAAAATGCACTAGGCTTCATTAAAAAATCTAAAGTTTTTTTTTTCAGTTAAAATAATACAGCAAGGCTGTAAAACAGCATTCTGCAAGCCTTGCATTACACCAAAGAAAAAGTACAGTTTTGTACCTACCATAAATGTAGATGTCCAAATAGGAATGCATCTGCAGTCCTTACAAATGGGTTGTCCTGTCGTCAGGCAGCCCTTCGGTCGGCCGGATTCCAAAGTCTGGGTCTGGCCTCGGCTGGTGTCGCACTTCACCCGACGTCATAGCTGCAGTTCTTCGGGTATAAAGGCATCAGCCGACGCCATTTTCCTCAGTGTTTCTTGCCCCAGATGCCAGTTGCCCTCTTGGATAGCTAAATTTTGGATAAATGCCAATGTTTCCAAATAGTAGAAGGCAAACACAAAAATAAGCATGTATGTACATATATACAAACAAATACACCATAAGAGATCCCCCAGCTAGCTATTAGATGGGCAAATACCCTAGGAATACCACAGAGGGAAGGAGGGTGGGTAATCCTGACTGCAGATGCATTCCTATTCGGACATCTACATTTATGGTAGGTACAAAACTGTACTATGTCCTTCAAGGATGCATCTGCAGTCCTTACAAATGGGTAGAATACCATAGCCAAACTAGGGAGGAGGAAGAAGAAATTATGGTGTAGTTAGGATCCCTTGCAAAACAGCAGTGGCAAACCCTGCTCGGGATCTAGAGTATAAAGGTAAGTTATAATGCTTGGCAAATGTATGCACGGAGGTCCAAGTAGCAGCCTCTATAATGTCCTTGGTAGCCACTCCTCGTAAGAAAGCTGTGGTAGTGGCTGTAGCCCTTGTAGAATGAGGCCTTATGTTCTGTGGAGTTTGCTTTCCATGGTAGGAGTAACAGAATCTGATGCAATTTCCTATCCACTTGGAGATTGTCTGTTTTGAAATTGCTTTTCCTTCCCTTCCTGTTGCATATGCTACCAGAAGCTGGTCAGTTTTTCTATTGCCCTTGGTTCTGTCCAGGTAGTAGTGCAACTGTCTATGTACATCCAAAGTATGCAGCAGTCTTTCCCCCCTGTTCTGTGGATTGGGGAAGAAGGTATGTAGGTGGATAGCCTGGTTTAAAGACACTCTGGATACCACCTTAGGCATAAATGTAGGATTTGTTCTCATGGACACTCTGTCTTGATGGAAGATTAGGAAGGGTTGTACTGCCATTAAAGCCTGTAGCTCAGAAACCCTTCTTGCTGAGGTAATTGCCAGCAGGAAAGCAGTTTTCCAGGATAGGTGTTGAAGATCTGCTGTTGCTGCTGGTTCGAAAGGGGGGAGTGTCAATTTTTCTAGCACAAAGTTCAAGTCCCATGCTGGTAATGGTGGTTTCCTAGGAGGTTTTACATTTTTAATTCCTCTCAGAAACTGCCTGAGTAGAGGATGCGAGAAGACAGGGGGATGCAAGCTGTATTCTGCAGAAATAGCTGATGCATGTATCTTGATGGAGGAATAGGACAGGCCTGTATGGAAAAGCTCTGCCAAGTACTCCAGGATGTTGGCAATGTCTACCTTTGACACATCTTTTCCCCTTTCAGTACTCCAAATGAGAAATCTTTTCCATTTTCCTGCATAGTTCCTTCTTGTTGAAGGTCTGCGGGCCTCAAGGATAATGTCTTTAACCCTTTGGGATAAATCTGGGTTAGTTGCTCTTATGTAATGTTCCAGGCAGTCAGCTGCAGAGTTTTCAGGTTTGGATGCAGGGTGTTGTAGCCACTCTGAGTTAATAGCAAAGGAATCAGGGGTAGTGTCCACATTTGCCCCCGAGACATGCTCCTCAGTAATGGGTACCAATGTTGTCTTGGCCAGTCTGGAGCTATCAGAATGATCCTTGGACGTTCCTCTTTGATTTTCAATAGCACCTTGTGCATCAAAGGAAGAGTTGGGAATGCATAGGCTGTCAGGCCTTTCCAACTGAAGGATAGAGAGTCCACCTTCCAAGCAAGTGGGTGGTACGTCCTTGTGCAGAATTTCTTGAGCTGGTGATTGAGTGGGGATGCGAATAGGTCTATTTGTGGCAGTCCCCATTTCCTTGTGATGGCCTTGAAGATGTCCGGGTGTAGCATCCATTCGTCAGCATCCGAGGTAGTTCTGCTTAATATGTCTGCTAGGATGTTTTCTTTTCCCGGTACAAAAATTGCTTGTAACTGAATGTTGTAGCTCAGAGCCATATTCCATAGGTCCAGTGCCATCCGGCATAGAGGGTATGAATGAGTGCCTCCCTGTTTGTTGATGTACCACATGACTGTGGTGTTGTCTGTCCTTATCATCAACTGCCCTTCTTGGAGGAATGGTCTGAAATTCTGGATTGCTAGTTTTACTGCCAGCATTTCCTTTTGATTTATGTGCAGGTGCAGCTGATCTGGAGTCCATAAGCCTTGTATGCACTTGTCCAGCATGTGGGCCCCCCAACCGAGGTCTGAGGCGTCCGTTGTGATGGTTTGGCTTGGTTGAATGCTGTGGAAGGGCAAACCTGGGTTTGACTGGCATGCCTGAGCCCACCATAGGAACTCTTGTTTCAGGCATGGGATTAGTGGTATTTCGGTTTCTAGGCTGTGCCTGTGTTGAGACCATAAATTCTTTAGGTACCACTGTAGCTTTCTCATATGCAGTCTGACATGAGGGACCAGGATTATGCAGGATGCCATGAAGCCCAAGGCCTGCAGTACTTTCCTTGCTGTTAGTTTGTTCTGCTTTGTTAATGCCAAGAAGTAGAGAGGAAGTTGTTCTTGTTTTTCTGCAGTTAGGAATGCCATCTGTTTTACTGTGTCCAATTCTGCACCTAAGAAGGTTATTCTTTGGGATGGTATCAGTCTTGATTTTTTTATATTGACTGTATATCCCAGGGCTTGCAGTAAGCAAATGACTCTTTGTAAGTCTTCTGTTAGCTTGTTTTTGTTGTCCGCTTGTATCAGGCAGTTGTCCAGGTATGGATATATTTGGATTCCCTGAAGCCTGCAGTGAGCGATTACTGATGCCAGGCATTTCGTGAACACTCTGGGTGCAGTAGATAAGCCAAAGGGCAATGCTGAGAATTGATAATGCTCTGATCCTGCAAGAAATCTGAGGTATCTTCTGCAATTTGGTCGTATGGGGACGTGCAGGTATGCCTCCTTGAGATCTAGAGTCACCAGCCAATACTCCTTGCCCAGCATGGGAAGAAGTTGCTGTAGGGTCAGCATTTTGAATTTTGGAACAATGATGAATGTGTTTAAAGCGGACAGGTCGAGAGTAGGCCTCCAATTTTTCTCTTTTCTTCATACCAGGAAGAGTCTGGAGTAAAATCCCTTTCCTTGTTCCATAGATGGTACCCTTTCCACAGCTCTCATCTTTGCTAATTGAGCTATTTGTTTTAGAGCTTCTGTCTTTTGATTTGGTGGCAGGTTTGGCATTCCTCTTTTTCCTGGTAAAGTATGGAAATGAAACCTGTAGCCTTGGTCTATAGTTTGCAAAATCCACTTGTCTCTTGTGATGTAGTGCCAGTTTTTTGAAAATAAGGCTAACTTTCCGCCTAAGGGTGCTGCTATTTGTTCCCTGGTAGGCGGTGCCAGAGCCAAGTCACTGTGATTGTCCTGTTGCAGTGGTAGTAGTTGTGTCTGTGCCTCGCTGGTTGTTACCTTGCGACTGGCGTCCCCTGTAGGCACCTCCTCTGGATTGGTTTCTGCCTCTTGAACGCCTATTCCTGCCTCTCTGTGTTTTAGAGGAGTCTGGAAAGGACCAATTTTTGGAAGGCCAGTTCCTGCTAAACCTTGGAGGCTGAACCTGTAAGAAATATTTCACTGTTTGTACAGATTTTGCCTTCTCTTCCATTTTCTTCAGTACCTGCTGAGCAGGAGAACCAAATAAACTGACCTTATCCATAGGAGCATCTAATAGTTTTGCTTTAACATGATCCGCAAGACCTGTTCTTTCAACCATGCATGTCTTCTTATAACTGTGCCAGTCATGGCTGATCTAAAGGAAGCCTCCAGTGCATCATAGCCACATTTTAAAGAATGGTTACTAACCTGCTGAATGTTATGCACCATTTCTAGAACATATTTCTTATCTAAAGAATCATCAGAGGACAGTTTCTTAGTTAACTGATCAAGCATAAACTCCTGGTATTGGATCATATGAAACTGACAGTTCAATGCCCTAGCTGAGAGAGTAGCAGAGGTGTATACTTTTTACCCCATCTCTAAGGACCTGGATTCCCTTTCTGAGGGAGAGGATTTTAACTGGGGTCGAAGCTACTGCCTTAGGCCCCTGGGAGATAGTCTCGGGATCTGCAAAAGGAGCCTTGTATAAATGGTGATGTGTGTCCGGGACCCTGTAGAACCTATCGGGCTTAGCAGGGGCTGGAGGCAAAGTATCAGGAGCAGTGCAAGCATCATTAAATGCATCATCTACAACAGGAAGAACTGGAGGTATAGCTAAAGGCCTATGTTGTGGTAAATGCAAAAAAGTCCTAAGCCTTTTCCTTGAATCTGAGAAATCTTGCCCCTGCCATTGAAATTGCTCTCTCATGGCATGTAAGGTTTCCCCAAAGGAAAATTCCTCTGGTGGAGAGGCAGAAGGAATCGATTCCTCAGCATCGGAGTCTTCATAAGGAGAAAAAGGAGCCTCTGGATGGTCTGTATTGTCTGAATCATTAGAAGAATCATCTGAGGACACTGGCTCAGGGGGCTCTGCTCTAGGTCTCTTTTCTGGAGGAGGTTGAGAGGCCCTATCTGGATGAGGCTGGGATCCCCTTATTAAAGAGATGAGATCCTCTGCCAGAGTAAGCATTTGGGAACTGGAACTGGGCCTGTGAGAGGGGGGCTTAACAGGCACAGACTTAGAAGTTTTGGCTGCTTTAGCCCTGGCAAAGGCCTTTATGGACATGGCTGCAGGCGGCCTAGCAGCACCACGTGCAGGGGTTGAAACATCCAAAGGGATGGTGTCCGATAATTCTTGTGAAACCACAGAAGCAGGTTGAATTTCAGAGGCCGATTCAACCAGGTTAGAAGGGGCCTCGGTAGTAGTCATGGATTCGGCTGAAGTTAGAACCATTTGCTCGGTTTCGGCCGAAACCGAGACACTCGCGGTTTGCTTAACCACGGTTTCGGCCGAAACCGCAGACCGCGAGTGTCGGTCCTTTTCTTTGAGTTTCTTAACAATTTGTGAAGTCGGAGGATCCGACGGCATTATGTACGCAAAATCTGAGCCGAAAAACTGTTCAGCAAACTCCGACCGACGTCTAAGCGTCCGTCGGTTGAAAGAAGCACAGGCTAAACAAGCTGCTACGTCGTGGTCTGGGCCTAAACAAGGTAAGCAGTAAGAGTGGTAATCTTTATGAGGTATTTGTTTCCCACAAGTTAAACAGTTATTCACTTTTTCTGACATCGGCTGAGGCAAGAAAGAGTCCCCAACGGGGTACTTAGCTTTTTAGAAGTCTTCGAAGTAGTATTCGGTAGTAGTAATCTCTGGATCTGACCGACCGGCACTTGCGAACAGCTACTGCTTCGGGCGCCACGCGGCAAGAAAGACTGAGGAAAATGGCGTCGGCTGATGCCTTTATACCCGAAGAACTGCAGCTATGACGTCGGGTGAAGTGCGACACCAGCCGAGGCCAGACCCAGACTTTGGAATCCGGCCGACCGAAGGGCTGCCTGACGACAGGACAACCCATTTGTAAGGACTGCAGATGCATCCTTGAAGGACATCATAAAAGGTATTCATACTACCAGAAAATTGAACCTAATAAAGAACACTTAAAAACAAACAGCAGATGAAAGTAAACATAGCAAAGGAAACTGTGGGTTACTGTAGTTACTAACAACACATTACACAGCTGAGTTCACTTAAAGGACAGCTATGCCCTACACTTCTGCTCTTATCCAGAGTATTTCCTAACTCCAAAATGATCCTTACATTGCCATGTAGTCTTAGTTCTTCTTTCTAGTCTCATTCTGGTAAACAGATTTGGCCTTTTCCTACCATTTCTTTCTGTTAGCTTTCTCAATAATTTCTCCATACCAAAATCCATACTTCTCCCAACAACCTGCACTACTAATGACATCTATTCTCTTCTCCTTCAACTTACAATTAATTAATTCCAGTCTTCTTTTTCAACAGAGATACTAACACATCCCAAAAGTTCTCATTGTTCCCAAGAAACTACAGTATAACCCGGAATATATATGCATATTGCGTGCTTATTTTGTAATTTCAACAAATCATTTTTCACTTTCTTATTTTTTTCTGTTCAAATGTAATAGTATTATTGGCCAGATTCCGAAAAAGTTGCTCTCGGTGCAAGCCTGCCCTGATTCCAAAAGAATTCCTCTCATTGTGACTTACTTAAGTTCTCATGGTGCAATGGTAGGGCGTCTGACTCCAGATCAGAAGGTTGCATGTTCATATCACGTCAGGGTCAAATTGTTTATGGGCGGCGCAGTGGTGCAGCAGTTAATGTTTTTGCCTCACAGCAAGAGGTTCTCTGGTTCAATTCTTGGCTGGGGTGCAGAGTTTGCATGTTCTCCTTGCATTTGCATGGGTTTCCTCCGGGTACTCCAGTTTCCTCCCACAATCCAAAGACATGCATCTGGAGCGTTTCTCCCTGGGCCTCCGCTGAAACTAGGCTCTGTCCTAGTCGGACCTCCCCGGTCAACAAAATGATAAATAAATAAATAAAAATACTTAGGTGTAAGGCCTATTTATAAATAGGCTTACACCAGGGACTAGATTCCTAAAGACCTGCTCTTAGCCTGTTCTCAATTTAAGTGGTCACTTACAATGAGAGCAAGCTTTTTGGCATCAAGCCCTATGTTTGTCAACATATTTTACTAAAAAGATATCTCAAATATATTATTCGATTTTTACTATGCATCTTTAACTGTTTTTCTACCCAGGGCACCACTGAAAAAGGACTTTTAAAGTTCATTCTGATTATCATAGTCAACAAATGTAAATAATAAATAAAATAAATATATGAAAAAAGCACAACTTAGTTGCTTCTTCCTCTCTGTGGAATTATTTCCTATTCCATTTCCTCAGTGTACACTACACTGGATGTAGACTGAATCTCATATTTTCTTTAGGAGTGTTATCCTGGTCATTGCATGATCTTACCATTCATATTTTAAAGACCTTGAACAAGGAAACTCCCATAAATAAGGTAACTGTAGCACACTGTTCTTTCCTACCCATTAGATCACAAACCTACTGAAGCTGTTAGAATTGATAGCTCTTTTGGTTGCTGTTGTTGTTGTCTTTCGGCTTTTCCCGGTTAGGGGTCGCCACAGTGGAACTCCGGTCCACTAATAATTGGCAGTAGATTTTCATGGTGCTGAGTTGCCAGCTCGATGCCCAACCTTCAACGAAGGCACGCCCATTCACGCATGTCTTTTGGAAAGCCACTCGACCTATGGGGAGGACATGCAGACTCCCTTTTGGTATGTAATGTTAATTACTTACTTACAGCTGCTTTCTTCCATTCCCCTGAGGCTCTAAACCTACTGACCCTTTGGGGATTTCACAGCTCTTTAACCCTATCATTTCAGAGTGAAGAAATCCAACAGTAATAACAAACAAGCTTTCTTGAAAAGCTAACTGATTCCTATATTTGGGCTGCATTAAGGGGTAAAAAGGAAACTAAAATAAAATCATGTCATTACGCCCATCCCATTGTGGCATTCTGGGTTAGAACAAATTTAGTAATGGCTATTTCAGGCAGTAGTATAGCACAAAATATGAAGATAAGATTTTTTGGCATTGGTGGTCCCTTAAGCTTAAGAATATACTTGACAATGATAAAAGGCACTGGAATGTAAAAATTATCTTTAAAAACAATGTAAACTGCACTGGACTTTACACTCTTGATTTGAAATTGGCCTGCAAGATAAAAATCACTTATAATTTGCCTTGTGGATGTTTTACTGATATCATCAAAAAAGCCATAAGGCTGTGATGGTCACTTAAAAGCAGATGTCCACAGCAAAAGGTACTGAAAGTCCTCCCACAGAATAAATATCAATCCCACACTTTCAAACTGCAATACAATCCCAGCACAGCAGGGAAAAATAAAGGCCTGAATACAGAAAACACACATCTGACCACCAAATTTCATAGTACATACGCTAAGTTCATTGTTGAAGAGTGGAATCAAACTGCACTTCAGTGGCAGTAAGGACACATCACCACTAGTGGAATCAAACTGCACTTCAGTGGCAGTAAGGACACAGCACCACTAGTGGAATCAAACTGCACTTCAGGGGCAGTAATGACACAGCACCACTAGTGGAATCAAACTGCACTTCAGTGGTAGTAGGGACACAGCACCACTAGTGGAATCAAACTGCACTTCAGGGGCAGTAATGACACAGCACCACTAGTGGAATCAAACTGCACTTCAGGGGCAGTAATGACACAGCACCACTAGTGGAATCAAACTGCACTTCAGTGGCAATAAGGACAGAGCACTGCTTATTTAATTCATGGCAGATACCAAGATACAAGGCAAAACAAAAATCCAAACACTCCCAAACTGCTCAAAGATGGCTGGAGCTGGACATGCGCATACACAAATCTGGTTGTAACTTCTTCAAGCCACAGGGTATCTGTACACAGTCCATATAAAGCCAACATATTGCAATTGAGTAAAAGCAGATGTAAAAAAACAAGTTTCTGCCACTCAACATACAAGCTAAAACAAAGCACTGTTTTTTCGCAGCACAGAATATACAACTTTAATACTTAAAATAAAAAGTGACTTAAATAACGAAGTACATAGGCTTAATAAAATTCGCTGTCTGCTAAACAGCACCATCTTGCTTGCCATTAGTGTCACATAGATATGAGAAAAGATAAGTCGCTTCCTTTTCAGTTGATGACTATAGTGGTTTTCTACAGCACTTCCTGCCAGTGATACCAGAAAGGTGGCACAGCCATCTCTTAAAATATAAGAAGGTAAACTGTCAGTCCAAACCTTTTGCATCTATCACTGCAGAAGGTGTGTATCTTCACAGCATTTGTATAAACAGTGGAATTATATTAGTGTGTTATTTTACGTTTGTTTTACTTTCTTTCTGAATATACCTCACACAATATGAGTGATGCACTCTAGCGATAAATATAGCAATAGCTCCCTCCAAAGCAACCATTGGCCAGCTACAGAACCGACTCATCATAAGAAAAGCCCCAGAAGCATATTACTTGTATCCATAGATTTGCACAACACACTTCAGTTTAGCTATTTAAAAGATTTTGTGATAAGTACATAGAACACAAAGTGCTTAGCAAAGACAAAAGTGCAAGCCTATTTCAGTTATCCAAGTCAAATCTGCAAGCGATCTCGTAAAAGATGCAACAAAAAATACACAGTTTTGTTTTCCAAAGATCACAAGAAAAGTCCACGTTAATGAAGCTGATGTTTCATGTTCAGAAAGTTGACAAAAGGAAAAAAAACTATTAAGACAATATAGCTTGAAGGATAAACCAATATTTGCAACTATGATTACACTACCCACATAGAGCAAAACCAGAGTTTTCAGATTTTTTTGCACTAGTCATAACAGGCACTAACCACAGACAATTATTCTCCCCCTGCTTGCTGTCCGTCCCACAAGATATACCTGAAACTGACGCTCCCCCAGCTATCACTAGATAAACATTTCTCATGGGAGACTTTAATTTAACATAGATTGGTTAACTTGTTCCTCAAACAATCCCGCCAACCACATTAATCTGCATGGATTTAGCCAAATTATTCAGTCACCAACTAGAACGGACGAATCTTCCAAATGAGTATCAATTCTAGATTGGATTCGTATAAATAGACCGCTCATTACCTACCAGTCTGGTTGCCTACCAGACACCCTGAGCGACCATCATTCTACCTTTATACTAAGACTCCACACCGATCAAACTAAACCAACTACATACCATCTGATAAGAAATAAAACAAACTTCAATGCTGACCAATTTGTTTCAACCTTAAAAAAGTTGTATATGGGAACCACTTCAAATCCTCTATCTTAACGATGCTATCCATTATTTTAACTCTGTCTTCCTAAATATCCTGAACTTGTATGCCCCACCTAGGACAGTAAGAGTCAAACCTAACTATGCACCCTGGCTTACCAAAGAAACTAGGTCCCTAATGAAACTATGAGATAAAACATGGACTGACTGGCATAAAACTGGCTCCCAAGCTCTCAAAACATCATAGCTGGAACTCAGAAACAAACTAAAAAAAGTGGTCAAACTAGGCAAAGTCCACTATCATCAGAACATACAGAAAAAACATCTAAATAACCCTCAGAAATTTTGGATAGCCATCAACAACATTATTTTACCTGGTAAAGCTAATACACCTCCTCCAACCACAACAAACATTAGCGACAGCATAGCTACACAGTTCAACAAGTATTTTACTAAATCAATTCTATCCCTAACCAAACCTCAACCGTCTTCCACCTTCTCCATTCCAAATAATATTAAGAATAACAACAACTATCACTCTCTGAAACCTGTACCTATGGACACAATTAAAAAATTGTTAAAAAAATTGAAACCCACTACATTAGCAGCTGATAAACTTCCGGCTGACTTTCTGAAACTTGCTGCAGAGGCCATCGCATATCCTGTAACAATTCTTATTAACTGATCTATAATTGAAAACTTAGTTCCTGATATATGGAAAATATCTTATATAATCCCTCTCCACAAAGGTGGCACCTCAAAAGAACTGTCAAACTGTCACCCTATAGCAATCCCCCCCCCATCCAAAATTCTTGAAAAGTGTGTCCACAGACAGATTCTGAACCACCTAACACCCAAAACCTACGTACTAACACACAATGTGGATTTCGTCCCTCTCACAGCACCACTACAGCCCTCCTGTTATTCACAGAAACAGTAAATAAATATAGAAACAATGGTAAATTTGTATCAGCTCTCTTTTTAGATCTCTCAAAGGCATTTGATACAGTAGTACATAAAAAAGTATCAATGTCCTTTCTAACCTCAGTCTCTCTGAGCTACTACTACTTGGTTCCAAAGTTATCTATCAGGCCGACAGCAGACAGCACAATGGCACACTGACATTTCCCCAATACTTCCAGTAACACATCCTTGGGCCATTACTATTCACTGTCTTTACCAGTAACCGCTACACCTCATGCCACACTCGTACAATACGCAGACGACTCCACATTAATATGCGCTACCTCTTCCATCCAAGAACTACACACACTTACACAAGCATCCTTTCTATCAGTTGAATCCTGGTTATCTGACTATCAGCTAATTCTGAACCCCAATAAAACAAAACTATTACTTTTCAACCCAACTAGATACACATCACCTTCCCTTCCTTTCAATTTAGTATCCAGAAACAACACTATTATCTCACCTGTAAATCACACCAAACTACTAGGTATAGAAATAGACTGTAACTTAAGATTTGATATTCACATCACAGAAACCATAAAAAAAGTCCACAAAAAACTTGGGGTCCTATATAGGAACAAACCCTTTCTGACAAAAATAACTAAAGAAACAATAGCTTGCACACACACCTACTCTCTACTCTCACTTTTGTTTGTGTCTTTCGGCTTTTCCCGGTTAGGGGTCGTCACAGCGGAACTCCGGTCCGCTAATGATTGGTAGTTGAGTTTTACATTCCGAGTTACCAGCCCTGATGCACAACCTTCAACGAAGGTACGCCCATTCACGCATGTCTCCACGTAGAAGACACTCTAGCTGAGAATCAAACCGGACAGCGTCTTACTTCTCTCTTATGCCTCACCAATTCTCACTAACCTAAGAAAAACAGACATCGCAAAACTAGAAGCTTGTTACAATAAAATTGCCAGATTTGCCACAAATGCTTTCTATAAAACACATCATTGTATACTCTAAAAAAACTACAATGGCTAGAATTTCCTCATCTCCTTCTGTATAACCAGCTAAAACTAACCCATAAGATTCTCACAACACAGAAAAAACTCCTGCACTAAGTAATTTACTCCAGCCATACATCAGTAATAGATTACTATGCTCCAGTAACAAACACCTAATAGAAGTTTCTAAGGCCAATAACTCAGCAGGGGAATCGCTATACTCAACCTATATAGCCATAAGATGGAATTCTCTACCCTCTAGCCTAATCAACAAAACCTCTACTACAGAATTTAAAAGAGTTCAAATAGGCCACCTTACTAACACCTGGCTTTTCCCCTGTTCTACTCCAGGGTAATATTTTGTATTTAGCATGCAATTTCTAATTAATTTCCTCCTTAGCTCCTTCAGCAGTGTTAACCACAGATGTCAGTGTATATCAAGACATATAATCAAACTATAATTTATTTATTTTACTCTAACCTTGTATCCTGTCTACCTTGACATATTATACAACCCTGTGAGAGTATTTTGTATATTTCCATATATGTTTTCATTGACCTTGTTGTACTACTAAAGTTATTATATGTGGAGCTTTTCTCCCCGGGCCTCCGCTGAAAAAGGACTGCTTGTCCAGACAGACTTTCCCGGTAAACAAATGTAAAATAAATAACACACAAGACATAGTCCTGAAAGCGCTATCAAAACCTAGAAGTACTGCATTGTTGGGTCCTGACAATATCCCTGGATGCATCTTAAATAGTATGAAGCATGATTTAGCGACAGCTCTAACACTGTTCAATCTCAGCCTCCATACAGGTTTTGTACCAAGAGAATGGAGAACGGCTACAGTCATTCCCCTGCAAAAGGGACAATCTCCCACAGACACAAGCAATTACTGACCCATAAGCCTGACCGTCCTCATATCCAAAGCCATGAAAAGACATCATTGAACTAATCAATCAGGACACAAGGAACCTTCAAACAATGGACGTGCCTCAGTTTGAATTTGTCAAGGGCAGGTCATGGTTACTCAACCTAGTGGACTTCTTTGAAAAGGTCTTTGAAAATGTCACCAAAGCAGTGGATGAAAGTGAAACAGTACCCACCGCATACCTCGACATGGCCAATCCTCCACTCGAATATAGCAGATAATCTAAACAAACTTGGCAATCCACTGGGTGTTGTAGGGGTTTATTCCAACTGGCTCACAAATGAAACACAGGAAATCAAAGTAATACTTCGCAAACAAACCAGTCATCAGTGCAGTCCCCCAGGGTTCAGTGCTGGGGTATCTCCAGAGAAACAGAAGTAAAAGCCAGTATCAAACTGGCTGACCAGGTCTGCAGATGACTGCAAGGTAGGAACAGTTATTGAATCCCCAAAGGACTTAGCTATCCTGCAGGTAGGTTTGCCCCAACCAATAACTGGTACCAAAATCATGGACTGAAACTAAATGCCAAAAAATACATTACTGTATCCTTTTGGAAGTCATCTATCCCAGAGAACTACCATATTGACAATACACCCCAAGAGTTGACCCAGTTGATTGGGATTTGGGAACTTATATGGACAGTGACCTAACTTTCGACCAACACATGTCCACTGTCATAAGAAAGTCATTCTATATTGCTTAGCTTATAAACAAAGGGATTGCGACTAGATCTAGTGATGTTACTGTGTCCCTTTACTCAGCCCTCATGAGGCCATTCAATTAGTACAATGCCCCTTTGGCATGTATTTGCACAGAAACATGCAACTGGAAAACCCACAGAGATACCTTACAAAAAAATACAAAGCTTAAACAATATGTCATCCATAGACCAGCTCAAAGTCCTGTCACTATACTCGGTATCCTACAGACTGCTAAAAGATAACCGGTGTCTGGCATAAATGGGTACTCTCAGACCCATTACACACATCAGCAAGTCAAATGGCATCAGAAATACTCAGTCCAGGGATCTAAACTTCTTCTGCAATATCAACAGAACAGTTTGGAGGGGCAGGTATATCTCACAGAGCCTATCACTGCTCTAGGAACAGACAACCCATCCGCATAAAACAAAGCACAACTAGGACTGGGTAATATATGGATATTGATAAGTACTAGAAAATGTATCTGAAAACTGCCCCCTGTATTACTAATGAATAAAAATGTTCCTAAATGCTTTATCCCATGCATGTGTTCCATCAAATTATGTATGGTGTGATCCCAGCTACTTTCACTAGGAGTAATATATAATTAATCGACAATGGGATGGGTAGGACCTGTCTAACACCAAATGGGATAAGTTAATTTAAGCACCAAAAAAGCAAAACTGGATTGGCCTAAAATGGCCTGTGAGGGAAGCCAGACTAGTACTTAACTGTGGACATCATTGTAAACAAAGTAGCTCTAAAAAGAAGTGCTGTGTCTAATTAAAAGTACGCAATTTGGCTAAACCTAAAGAAATGCCTTAGGCCCAAACTCTTGATAAGTAATCACGCATTTTACTAAATAAGATACAAATTGCTTTTAAAACTAACAGCATATACAATTATTCAAGTAAAAAGAAAATGACAAAACTATGTAAAATTAATTCTGTGATTCACATTAAAAAAACATCTTATTGTGCGAGCTGAAAGACATACTTTTAAACAGTTCCTGATGCTGACACTTTACTAAAAGTAATCACAGAATTATAGACAACAGTGTTATCAGGCTGAATATTCATCATAATCCCTTCCTGTGCGCACTGCCTCTGCTTTTTCTCCATTTTTTTCTTTGACAAGTGGTACAGCCAGATTTTTTCACCAATATCCAGCACACCAGTGGCAGAAAGCTAAACAGTTACGCTTCTCATTTGTGAAATAATCTGAAATGTGTAACTGCAACACCTTTCAGCTGCATTTATAACACAGCCTCATAAAGATCACCATGGAAATGTATCCACTCCAATATTAGTAACTTAATCCTTTCAAGGATAGAAATTAAAACAAAGTGTGCTGCTTCCATTAACCATTTTTTAACTACCAAGTGATTCTGATTAACTGAAACAATTATCAGTGCTGCACTTACCCACAGAATGCCTGAAATTTATGAAATTCAGCATTTCTCGTTTTATTTCAGGTTACAAAAAATAACAAAATATACAGCAATTACTCAGATTAACTATCCAAAGCTACCTTCAAGGATAACATCATGTAATACGGTGCAAGGTCTACTAAACAAGGCATCAATTAACTACAAGTCAGGCCTAAACAGATTAAACTAGGCCACTGTTATTTTAACTTGTGGTACTGCTTACCACTGACTGCAGTGAAAGGCATAGTTACTGCTACGATTAAAAACTGTCACCATTGGTCCCCAGGAACATGAATTCTATACTGTCTATTACATTTTGTCCTTGCTAGTGTTTGCAATGTGTGTGTGTGTGTGTGTGTGTGTGTGTGTGTGTGTGTGTGTGTGTGTGTGTGTGTGTGTGTGCGCGTGTGTGTTTAGTAACTAAACATAAAAATATTAACCACTTACTTGGCAGTGGTATTTTTATTTTAATTACTATACAATTCATGACTTAGAAAATGAGGAAATCAAGATGCTAAAGACATTTTACTTTACTTTTAACATTTCTCCACATCTGGCTGCAGAAGATTTCATAGAGTGGTGCTTGTGTGAAAACACCAGACAAACAACAGAAATATGAAACACAGATAGGTAAACTCTCAAAAGGTGTTTTATGGGCTAACAAAGTATCATAATGAACTGCCATAGATATTAAAAAAACAGACTGGGACAGTTTCCTAATGATATTAACAAAAAATGTTCAAGATACAACTGAAATTCATTGATACTACAGCATTCAGAATACTAAAGCTCAACCTGGGCTTTAAAATATCCCTAACCCAAAAAGAAATCCAGATTAAAGTACAGAAAATAAGATTTCCACATCAAACTATGAAGGCAATTATAATGCTTTCTTTAATTACATTAGAGAACTCAAGGGAATGTAAATTAATGACAATGGTATGATACTCCGAAACTCATAACTACGAGCCCTGGAAAAGTGAGACTAAATGAAAGAAAGAAAGGACTAACTTACAGTAAGAGCAAGTGTTCTTTCTCCTTTTCACAGAGATATGGCAATCTTGGAATTGCAAATACTTAAGTGTGAAAAAGGTGCTTGGGGAGCTTGCCGCCTTGAAAAAGACAGCTTTAAAGACAATACAGTGATGTTCGACAGTTGCTGTTTTCCTGCATTTTCCTATTTTTCCCCATAATTCTAGGACTCAGAATTATGAGCCTCAGAATTATAACAGGGAGCCAGATAAACACTTAGATGATTTCAAAAACTCAGGACACTCAAATATATGAACAGAAACTCTATGCCAATTTGAAAATTTCTGCAGACAAGGAAATGAGATCCTTGCTCACAAAGGAAGTGAAATTTCACACGACTTAAAATAAAACAGAAGCAACAATTAATATAAGAATACAATCCAACAGTATAGCGCTGGCCAAAAGGAAAACTCCACACTAAAACTAAGATACAAGTCTAAATTACGATATTGAAGTGAACAACATTGAAACACAGCTGATCAATGCCAGCTGTTCAAAACATAACAATAAAAATAAACAGATCGAAACAACAACCAATCACAGAATGAAAACACAGTTTCCATTTGGTAGTGTTTAAAGCCAAAAGTGTAACACTAAATTCAGACTCACTTTGAACTGTAGCAGCTACAAGGGAAGTATTTTTCTCCAAGGTACGATCAGCAATGACTTTTAATGTTACACGTCACGTGCTGTAACAGGTTTAGTACTTCAAGTTGATATCCTTCCCAAACCTG
Source organism: Protopterus annectens (assembly GCF_019279795.1). Lineage (NCBI taxonomy): Eukaryota > Metazoa > Chordata > Ceratodontiformes > Protopteridae > Protopterus > Protopterus annectens. The sequence goes on along the minus strand of NC_056730.1, from coordinate 30,894,509 downwards.
ATTCTGCTCTCTACTTGAACACTGTTTTGAAGTAATACAGTTTTAACAGAAACCATTTTAACTTGTTCCTTCAAGATCTTCCCAGTCTTAAAGTAGGAGAAATGCACAAGCTTTGAAAAGTCTTTCAATCAGAAACAAACAGGTTGTCTGACAATGTTGACACACCTGAAAACAAGCCAACACCTCAAAAAAAAAACATATTTTGAGAGGGCAAAAGTACTTCATGTATTATTATTAAACACCTTTAATAAATTACCACTTAAGACACATTAATAGAAATGAAAAACTAAATATTTTCCTTTACATACATTACATATATGTTTTCTTTCTTTACAAAGACTGTCATTTAGTCCAACATCACAAACTATTCAATTCCTGTCTTCCCTTAAATCTCAAACCTCCTCCTAAGCATTACTTTACATGTATTGTTCCCACAAATTCTGTTTCTACATAATTTTCCTCCTTCCCCTTTTGAAAGATACCACTTCCATTTTTTCTCTCTTTTACAATATTCAGTACTTCAAATAAAGTTGCTTTAGATTTTGATTTCCATTTTCTAGTAATTGCTTTTTCTGCAGCCAATAGAATTAAACTTAATAACGCCTTACTATGTCTAGGCAATTCAGATTCTGAGTCCCTGCTGAAAAGAATAATTTATTTAGTTACAGCAATTTGCTCCCCCAACATTTCAGACAGAGAATTATGTGGGGAATTAAAACATGCTCCCAGTTACTCCTTTCGTCACCATCACACCTCCAACATTTGCTGTCTACCTGAGGAAAAGAATTCTTTGAAGTCTGCTTGGGGTATAAAAAAATACCTATGCCAATATTTCTAAGCAAAAATCCTAAACCTTCTAGACTTTGTTGCACACTTGGGAGACTTGCACAAGTCCTCCTACTGTTAACTTATAAACTACTTTCCAGTCTCTCTTCCCAAACTTTTGTAACCTCCTCTGACTGATGCCTATATTTGTCATGCAATATTTTATATGCCTTATTAATTAACCCTTTTTTAACAGCTGCTTCCATTCTAAATTCAACCAAAAACTCTAGCAGAGTAGATTTTTTACATAGGACTTCCTCCTTTCAAAATATATTGACCCTGACTCTCTTTTAACATTTTTCTACAGATAAAATGAAACCCTCCAGAGCTTCAATGCTAATGCATTCAGTAAATATTTTTCAATGTTGACATATTCCAAAAAGAAAATGAACACACACCTTAAGTAGAACAATAGGTTGTTGTTGTTTTTATTTCGGCTTTTCCCGGTTAGGGGTCGCCGCAGTGGAACTCCGGTCCGCTAATGAGTGGCAGTAGATTTTTTTATGGGTGCCGAGGTGCCAGCTCGACGCCCATCCTTCAAATAAGGCACGCCCATTCTACATATGTCTTTCGAACGCCACTCGACCGCGGGGAGGACATGCAGACTCCACACAGAAGGCGCTCCAGCTGAGAATCGAACGGGAGAACCTCTTGTTGTGAGGCAACAACGCTACCGCTGCACCACCGCGTATGATTTTTAAATTATTGGTTCCAAGTATTTTTAACTTTCTTAAGAGGAAAAGGTCTGTCACTTCAGTTTTGTAATGATACAACATCCCAACACATTTTGCAAGATGCATAAAAATAAAAAGTCCTACATATAGTACATTCTACCAATCCTACCAATGTTATGCACATTAAATTTCTTACACTTACACAATACCTTATTGCCAATGAAGAGAAGGTACCCAAAGTGCTGTGCTCCTGCATTTCTCCAGCTAAACCCACTTCACACCTCATTATTGCTAGTAACATCCTCCGTACATCTCATTACTTCTGGTAACATCCTCCGTACACCTCATTACTACAGGTAACATCCTCCGTACACCTCACTACTACAGGTAACATCCTCCGTACACCTCATTATTACAGGTAACATCCTCTGTACACATCATTACTACAGGTCCTCCATACACCTCATTACTGTTGGTAACATCTTCATTACACCTCATTACTACAGGTAACATCTTCAGTACACCTCATTACTACAGGTAAAGTACAGCTGTGTACCTACCATAAATGTAGATGTTCGAGTGTATTCACTGTTGCAGTCATTACAATTGGGTTATCCTGCTGGCAGGCTACCCGCAGTCGGCCTGAGTTCCAAAGTCTAGGTCCAGCATCTGTTGCTGTCGCCTCCCCCCTGACGTCAGTGCGCCAGGGGTTTAAAAGACGCAGCCGATGCCATTTTCTTCAGTTTTTCTTGCCCCAGATGTCAGGTGCCCCTAAAATGGTAGACTTACTAATGGCAAAAAGCATGTATAACCAAAAAACAACTTTTCCTTCATCTACAAGCAAATACACCACATAGGTGTTATAGAATAGAGAAGTACAGATAAGACCCAGCAAAAGGAAAGGCGGATGGTGGGAGGGTAACCTGGACTGCAACAGTGAATACACTCGAACATGTACATTTATGGTAGGTACACAACTGTACTATGTTCATCGTGTTTCACTGTTGCAGTCATTACAATTGGGTTGAATCCCAAAGCTAAGGTTGGGAGGCTGGTGCTAAATAGGATTAGGAGAGGCTATCAGGCCCTGCAGAACTGCAGTGGCAAAGCCTGCCCTAAATTTAGAATAGAGAGGTAAGTGATAGTGCTTTGTAAAAGTATGCACTGAACTCCAAGTTGCAGCCTCTAAGATGTCTTTGGTTGGTACTCCTCTGAGGAAAGCTGCTGAAGTGGCTGCTGCTCTGGTGGAATGTGGCCTAATGCCCTTAGGCACTGATTTGCCATGCTGTGAATAACAGAAACGAATGCAGTGGCCTATCCACTTTGAAATAGTCTGCTTTGAGATAGGCTTTCCTTGTGATCCTGCAGCATATGCTACTAGAAGTTGTTCAGTCTTTCTGAAAGATTTGGTTCTGTCCAAGTAGAAGCGTAGTTGTCTGTGAATGTCCAAAGAATGCAGAAGTCTCTCACCCTTATTCTGTGGGTTTGGGTAAAAAGTTGGCAAGTGAATTGTTTGGTTAAGAGCCACACCGGTCACTACCTTAGGCATAAATGTAGGGTTTGTCCTGAGAGAAACCCTGTCAGGATGGAAAATGATAAAAGGTTCCACAGCCATGATTGCCCCTAACTCTGAGACTCGTCTAGCAGATGTTATTGCTAGGAGCAGAGCTGTTTTCCAGGATAAGAATTTTATATCAGTTGCAGAGGCTGGCTCAAAGGGAGGCAGTGTAAGTTTTTCCAAGACATAGTTGAGGTCGAATGTAGGTATTTGTGCCATCCTTGGGGGTCTTATGTTTTTGGCCCCTCTGAGGTACTGCCTTAGTAATGGATGAAAAAAAAATAGGTGGTTCTGTATTGTAATGAGCTGAAATGGCAGAGGCATGAATTTTAATGGATGAAAAGGAAAGGCCTTTATCCAGCATCTCAGTTAAGTATTGCAAAATCTGAGGAATATTTGGAACAATAGTGTCAATACTTTGTGCCTGGTTCCAAGCACGGAATCTCTTTCATTTTTCTGCATAAGATTTTCTGGTGCTAGGCCTCCTGGCCTCCAAAATAACATCCATAACTGCTTTAGAAAGAGGTGTGTCTTGAATGGCTACATTATCCGCCATGCTGCCAGGTTTAGGGTCCTGAGTTGGCTGTGCAGTATCTGACTGTCTTGTTGAGTCAATAAGTGAGGAATTTGAGGTAGTGTCCAAGCTGGGCATTGGGGCAAGCTCTTTAGGATTGGGTACCAATGCTGGCAGGGCCAGTCTGGGGCAATCAGAATAATTTTTGGCTTCTCTTGTCTGACCTTGAGGAGTACCTTGGGGAGGAGAGGCAGAAGAGGAAAAGCATATACTGTTAGGTTTTTCCAGCTGAAAGATAGAGCATCCACTTTCCATGCTTGCTTGTGACAGGTGCAGAATCTTTGTAGTTGGCAATTGTGAGAAGAGGCAAATAGGTCTATGTCCGGGTATCCCCAGTTCCTTGTTATCATGCTGAAGATTTGTGGATCCAATTTCCACTCGTGGGGATCCATTAGGTTTCTGCTTAGTTCATCTGCCAGAGTATTTATCCTTCCTGGCAGGAATTGTGCTTGCAGATATACTTGGTAAGTCAATGCTGTGTCCCATAAGTTCATGGCTAGTCTGCAGAGGGGGTAGGAATTTGTGCCCCCTTGCTTGTTTATGTACCACATGACTGTGGTATTCTCCATCTTTATCAGTACTTGTCCTGAATGAAGTAGATCCTTGATGGCTGTCAGGGCATTTTGAACTGCTAGCATCTCTTTTTGATTGGTATGAAGATGCATTTGGCTTATGGACCATGTGCCCTGAATACATCTTCCTGCCATATGGGCCCCCCAGGCATAATCTGATGCATCTGTTGTCAATGTTTGCCTGGTTGTGGGTAAGGTGAATGGTTTTCTCGTGTTGTGGTGACAGGCTTTTGCCCACCATCGAAACTCCTGTTGCAGGCAGGGAATGAGGGTAATTATTGTTTCCAGGCTGTGGCAATGTTGAATCCAAACACTTTTTAGATACCATTGAAGTTTCATCATATGCAGTCTTGCATATGGAATTAGCAGAATGCAGGATGTCATGAAGCCCAAAGCCTGCAGAATTTTTCTTGCAGATAACTGGGTCTTTGTTGCCAACATTTTGAAATAAGTGGTCAGTTGTCTGTGTCTGGCGTGAGATAAGCCATCTGGGCAGTTGTATTTAAGCTTGCACCCAGGAATATTATCTCCTGAGAGGGTAAGAGTTTTGATTTCTTTTTGTTTACTGTGTACCCTAGGCCTGCTAGCAATGTTTTTACAAATGCCAGATGCTGTAGGAGAGTGTCCTTGTTCTCTGCTTGAATAAGTCAGTCATCCAAGTAAGGATATATTTGAATTCCTCTTTGTCTGCAAAAAGCAATTACTGGTGCCAGGCACTTTGTGAAGACCTTGGGCGCAGTAGATAAGCCAAAGGGCAGTGCAGAGAATTGGTAATGCTGCATTGAGCCAGCTATACATCTGAGGTATCTTCTGCATGACTGTCTGATTGGGACATGCAGGTATGCCTCTTTTAGGTCTAATGTCACAAGCCAAGCCTTCTTGTCCAGCATGGGCAGAAGCTGCTGCAGAGTTAGCATTTTGAATTTTGGAATGTCCAGGAATGTGTTCAGGATAGACAGGTCCAGTATTGGTCTCCAGGTTTTGTCCTTTCTGGGCACCAAGAATAGCCTTGAGTAAAATCCTTGTCCCTGTTCTTGCTGTGGTACTTGCTGAATGGCCCTCATGTCCATGAGGGATGAAACTTGTTTTTGTGCCTCTGCCCATTGATTGCATGGCAGGTCTGGCATACAGTTTGGCCTTGGCAGGGTGTGAAAATGGAACCTGTAGCCCTGGGATACGATATTTAAGACCCATTTGTCCTGGATGATCATATGCCAATTGTGAGCAAAAAGTGCTAGTTTTCCCCCCAAAGGAGCTGCCAGAAGACAAGTGCTTGGTGCTGGCAGGGAAAAGTCATACAGTTTCCTGTATGGCTATGATTTTTCTTCTCCACTTTTGGAGGTTGAAGCCCCCCATTGTTTAGGTCTGTATGAACCTTGGGCTGTGATCTGCCTCTGGGGCATCTGTATCTACCTCTTTGTGGCCTGTCTGACACTGGAAAGGACCAATTCTTTGCAAGCCAGTTCCTGCTAAATCTGGGAGGTTGTACCTGTAAGAAATCCTTGACTGTTTGCATAGATTTAGCTTTATCCTCCATTTTCTTCAACACCTCTTCTGCTTTAACACCAAACAAGGTATCATGTTGTAATGGAGCATCTAAGAGTTTTCCTTTAACATGATTGGGCATATTCTGCTCTTTTAACCAAGCATGCCTCCTAATGACAGAACCTGTAACTGCAGCCCTGCAGGAGGCCTCTAGAGAATCAAAACCACATTGCAAAGTATGCTTTCCCACTTGTTCAGCTGCATGCAATAAATCCTGCATTTCTTTGTTTTCTGCACATTCAGAATTTGTCAACATTTTTTGTTTAAGCAGTGACATTAGATATTGCTGATATTTAAGCATATGAAATTGACAATTTAAAGCTCTTACACCCAAGGTAGCAGAAGTATAAATCTTTTTCCCCCATCTGTCCAGGGCCCATGAATCCCGATCAGAGGGGATAGGGTTTTTTGCAGTGGACGCCTTGACCCCTTTGGGACCCTGAAAGATTGTTTCTGGGACTGCAGCAGGGTTTTTGTAAAGAAATGTATGTGAATCAGGAACCCTGTAATATCTGTCTGGCTTAACAGGAGCTGGTGGCATAGAGTCAGGGGATAGTCCGGACTCTGAAAATACATCATATACAATGTCTAAAACAGGAGGAATAGCAAGGGGCCTGTGTTGAGGCAATAAAAGGAAGTCTCTGAGCCTTTTCTTGGATTCTGAATAATCTTGGCTCTCCCAGTGGAAATGCTCCCTCATAGTATGCAGGGTTTCCCCAAAAGAAGGATTCTCAGGAGGGGAAGCTGAAGGGATAGATTCTTCAGCATCAGAATCCTCATAGGGAGGAAGAGAATATTCCTGGTCAGAAGAGGAATCAGAGGAAATGGAAACCTGATCTGAAGATGCATAATCTATCTCTTGCCTGGGCCTCTTATCAGGAGGGGGATGGGAACCCCTGATCAAAGTAATTAGGTCTTCGGCCATTTTAAGCAACTGTTTTTTAGGCATGGAGGCCTGTCCAGGAGAATGCTGTACTTCTTTCTTTGTCTTTAGAGCAGCTTTAGAGTTTGCCTTTGAAGCTGAAGTTGGTTTTACATATAACTGTGTAGGCCTGAAAACACCCTCAGAAGCCGATGCCTGCTCAGTGGCTCCGGACCCATCTGAGGGAATAGTTTCCGAGTGTCCAATACCTTGAGTTTCCAGTGGCCTATTTGGCTCCACGTGGGAGTCGGAAGCGGCCTGTGGCTCTGAGGTAGCGGGCATCAGGGGCTGTGAAAGCTCTTCACTGAGAACTGGTGAACCGGCGACAGGCCTAGTGGAAGCCTCGTCATCGGTTTTGGACCTCGGGTGCCTATCCTTTTCTTTGCGCTTTTTATAAACTCCGGTAGTCGGTTGCTCCGACGGCATTATATAGTTAAATCCTCTGCCAAAATAATGAAATGCAAAATCGTTCTGACACTTAATAGTGCACTGGTTAAATCTAGCAAAAAACCGACAACTAGCAACGTCGTGGTCAGGGCCTAGGCAAGGAATACAGTAAGAATGAAAATCCTTATGAGGTATTTGCTACCCACAAGAAATACAATTATTAACTTTTTCTGACATCGGTCTGGAGCAAGAAAAAAGTTTCCCCAATGGGGTACTTAGCTTTAATGAAGACTTCGGATCTGAAATTAGAATTTGAAAATCTCAGGAGTCGGCCGACTGGCACTTGCGAACTGCTTTTGCTTCGGGCACTGTGCGGCAAGAAAGACTGAAGAAAATGGCGCTGGCTGCGTCTTTTATACCCCAAGCACACTGACGTCAGGGAGGAGGCAACAGCAATCGACGCCGGACCTAGACTTTGGAACTCAGGCCGACTGTGGGTAGCCTGCCAGCAGGATAACCCAATTGTAATGACTGCAACAGTGAAACACGATGAACATCATCTTCAGTACACCTCATTACTGCTGACAACATCTTCAGTACACCTGATTACTACAGGTAACATCTTCAGTACACCTGATTACTACAGGTCCTCCATACACCTCATTACTGCTGGTAACATCCTCCATACACCTCATTAATACAGGTAACATCTTCAGTACACCTGATTACTACAGGCCCTCCGTACACCTCATTACTGCTGGTAACATCCTCCGTACACCTCATTACTGCTGATAAAGTACAGTTGTGTACACTTACCATAAATGTAGATGTTCGAGTGTATTCACTGTTGCAGTCATCACATTTGGGTTATCTGCTTGCAGGTAGCCCTCAGCCAGCCTGAATACCAGAGTCTTTGGATTTCTGCATCGGATGCTGTCGCTTCTTCCACGACGTCAGGTCATCAGGTCATCAGGGGTATAAAACATGCAGCCGACGACATTACATCAGTTTTTTTTGCCCCAGATCAGATGCCCCCACAGTAGGAAGCAATCATATGGTGTGGTACACCCCCATCAAAAAGCAAATACACATGAAAAAATATATATATACCAAACAAGAAGGACTGCAACAGTGAATGCACTCGAATCTACATTTATGGTATGTGTACACAACTGTACTATGTTCTTCGTGTTTCACTGTTGCAGTTATCACATTTGGGTTGATTAAAAAAGCTAAGGAAGGGAAGGGGTAGGTAAAGAGCTTTAGGGCCAGCTATTAAGCCCTGCAAGACTGCTGTGGCAAATCCAGCTCTGGATTTAGAGAAGATAGGCAGGTGGTAATACTTGGTGAAGGTGTGTACAGAGCTCCAGGTAGTAGCTTCCAGGATGTCCCTGGTAGGGATTCCTCTGAGAAATGCCATAGAGGTAGATGCAGCCCTGGTGGAATGTAATCTTATCTCTTGTGGGGTAGGTTTTCCATGGTGTTTGTAGCAGAAATTAATGCAATGAGCTATCCATTTGGAAATGGTTTGCTTTGAAATGGCCTTCCCCTCTGCCCTGCAGCAAAGCGAACTAGCAGCTGGTCAGATTTTCTAAGAGGCTTAGTCCTGTCCAAATAGAATATAAGTTGTCTGTGTACATCCAGAGAGTTCATAGGTTCATACTAGGCTATCTGCCCAAGGGCATTTATAAGCCTAGCCCATAGTTATGTGGGTTTCACCACCCCTTTAGTTTGAATAAAAACTATGCCTATCATTTTTCTGTGCCTCTGTCAAGCAGTGACACTGAAGTAATCCCTGGGGTATATCTGCGATCTCCCATCCATTGGTCAAGATTCCTCTTGAACACGGCCAGCGAGGTGCTCTGCCTCACATGTACCGGGATTTTGTTCCACAGCATAGGGAGTCTCTGGGTGATGAATCTGTCCCTCCAGCACGTTCTATTTATAACCGTGTCAAGGTTTAAGTCTCCCGCCCTTGTGGTTCTGAGGGATCTAGATTTTTTGAGGTGAAGCATATTCATCAAATCTGGGTATGACATGGCCTTATATGTCAGGCACAGGTCACCTCTGAGCAAGCGGTATGAGACTGAATAGAGCTGGAGTTCTTTCAGTCGGGCAGCATAAGACATATTTTGAGACCCTTTATCCTTTTGGTGAGGAACTTTTGGGGCCTTTCAAGCTGCAGCAGGTGTCTGGTCAGATACATTCGAACGGGCATTGTACTCAATCATAGGTCTAATGAGTGATGAGTACAGGGGACGATGACCTCCCTTGATCTAGATGTGAATCCCTTCATGATCAGGTGGGCGATATAGAAGGTTTTCCTAACTACTTTAGCAACATGAGTGTCAAGCGAAGGCTACTGTCAACTTGGGTCCCCAGATCCCTGATGACTTTTTCTGTGCTCAGTGGATTGCCACCTATATGGTAGCTAGGGTAACCTTGTTTTTCCCGAAGGGTATGACTATGCATTTTTGGCGTTTAACTTCAGGCCATGGCTCTGGCACCAGTTATCCGTTTCTGTGAGGCCCTTCTGGAGGATATCTGTGTCAGATGTGTTTTCGACTATGGTGCCCAGTTTGCAGTCATCTGCAAACTTTGTCAGCCATAACCCTCCTGTGTTTGCTTGTACTTCAGAAAAGTAGATGCCGAACAAGAGTGGACCCAGGACTGAGCCCTGTGGGACACCACTTGTGACAGACTTTGAGTCTGACATGGCTCCAGCAACTCTGACCCTGTGGGTTCTGTCACTTAGCCAGTTTGCAACCCATCTTGTGATGTATGGGTTTACATTCAAGCTGATGAGTTTTTCGATGATACCTGAGTGGGGTATTGTGTCGAAGGCCTTTGCCAGGTCGAGGTAGGCTGTATGGACTGCCTTTCCCTCATCAATGGCCTTGGTGACTGTCTCGAAAAAGTCAACCAAGTTTAAGAGGCAGGATCTGCCTTTGACAAAGCCAAACTGGGTTGGATCCAAAGTCTGCAAGTTCCCTATGTCTTTATTTATGAGTTCCATTATGATCCTCTCCATGGCTTTGCAGATAAGGCTTGTCAAGCTAATGGGGCGGTAATTTCCAGGGTCTGTGGAGGCACCGCCCTTATGAAGTGGGACCACAGTCGCGTGCGCCACTCCTTGAGTACGTATCCTGAGGTGAGGCTAAGATTAAACAGCTGTCCTAACTGTGGGTTTAATTCCTCGTTGAGTTCATGAAGCACACAGCCGGGGACACCATCCGGTCCCATGGATGCTGTGTTTTTGCCTTAGTGAGGGCAGTTCTCACCTGGGCGTTGGAGATGTTTGGGGGCTACAATCCTCTGGAATAGATATCTCTCCTTTTGGGGGGGGGAGTTTGCACTGAACCTGTCAGCCAGTATGTTAGCAATGTGTGTAGGTTCAGTAATTTTCACATCATTTTGAACTAATTCTGAGCATATCTGGGAGTTTCCTCCTAGGTTTCTAACATAGCTAAAGAAGGCCTTATGATTGTCTTTAGAGTCCTTGGCGATTTTTCTCTCAAAATTTGCCTTGGATGATTTTATGAGAGCTCTTAGTTTTTACTTATAATGATCAAAGGTGTCTTACCTTTCAAGGATTTTGCTCTATCTTGTAGTAGCTTCCTCCTTTTGTTGTAGAGCTTGTTTATGGCTAGGGTCCACCAGACTGGACGCTTGCCTTTGGTACAGAGAGTCTTAGTTTTGTTTGGGATTGCCTGATCCATGCAGTCCTGTAGGTGCTGGTAGAAGGCATTTGTAAGTGATTCAGCGGTTTGAGTAATGTTTACCACTGGCTCAGGGGCCTTAAAGGAGACCACACTAGTTTTTAGAAGTGTGAAATCGGCTTTTGAGAAGTTTTTCACTGTGGTCTTTTTGTTTCAGGTGGGGGGATGAGGACCTCCAGCGAGATTAGTTTATGATCTGATCTCACCAGTGAGGGTATACTTCGGTGTTGAACATTTTGATCCCATGTTCGTGATGATGAGATCAAGTATGTTTTCTCCTCTTGTGGGGATGGTGACTAGTTGTTCCATGGCATTTGAGTTTATGAACTCCAGGAATCTTTGGGTTAGAGTGTTCGGGCTTGAGTAGTGTTCCCAGTCTATATTAGGGTAGTTGAAGTCACCTAGTATGATGGTGTTTGGAGATACATTTATCCCCTCCAATGTTTTCAGGAAGGCCATGTGAGGTTCCTGAGTTTGAGAGGGTGGCCTGTAACATGCTACAAATTTCAGAGCAGTCTTGCCTATGGTTAATTGCACTTGGATGGTCTCCGATGCATCGTGCGTTGCCACCAACCTTGAGGTGTGGGTGTCCTTTATGAATATGGACACCCCCCTCCTTTCTTGGTGTTGTCTGGATTTTGGGGCGGAGCATGATATGAGGTGAAACCTGTTAGTGCTGGGGTGCTCTCAGGAGCCTTGAACCAGGTTTCTGTCACAGCACAGACATCGATGTTCTCCATATTGAGAAGGGCCTCGAGTGCGTGCATCTTGAGATTGAGACTTCTGGCATTGAGCAGCATTACCCTTAGTTTTTTCCTTTTGGTGTTCTAGGGTGGTAGGTTTAGAATTTGAGCCTTGCCTAAAAAGGCACTATGGGGTGGCAAGAGCCTTTGCCAACATCCGGAAGCCCAGGGTGACAGGTGCAAGCCGTCCCTTGAAGCAGCGTGGCTTGACCAGCATGTCATCCCAGGCAGACAGACATTGGATCCCTTTGAATGACACCAGAATTTAAGCCAATTATTAAAGCTGATCATCTTATCACTGTATTGTGGCATCATTCTAGGTGAAGGTAGGATACTGCTCAAGGTCAGGGTCATACCTGCCTGGGCTACATAATCAGAGAGCTCCTCGATGTCTCTTTTCATGTAGTCCAAGGAGTGCGTCTCAGGTCGTTGACACCAGCGTGGACAATGACTGAGTCGTACTTGTACCTGCTGTTGAGAGACCTGAGTGCTTGCGTTATGTGGCGGATTCTAGCGCCCGACAGGCAGCTTACTGTGACCTTCTCCTTACTCAGTCTGGTGAGCGGGACGTCAGTGTGTCTGACTATGGAATCACCAATGACAAGTGTGTCTGGCATTTTGTTTGGCCTTAAGGGCTGTGACTGTTTGACACTCTGACTGTGTGGTCTATGTGTTGCATGTGTTGGGTCGTGAGGTGGTAGTTGTTTGGGTGTCTGCTTTGGTGGCCTCTGCTGTTTTGGTAAATTTTTGATCAGAGCCTCCAGTATGTCTTTGTGTGAGTATGTGTATGATTTGAAGTTGTGATGGTACCATGTGTGACTGGGTATGTATTGTGTGTGGTTACCTTCTCCTCCTGTCTGGTCTTGCCAGTCCTATGTTGAGAGAGCTCAGCCTCCAGTTTGGCCGTATAGTTGCATCTCTCGCATGTATTTGTGTTTTGTGGGAGAAGGAGAGGATTGTCTGTGTACATGAGGCAATTGTAACATTGCCTCAATATTCCCAGGTTCACCAGTTGAGCTGGAGAGGACACTAGCAACTGATCCCTCGACATACTAGAAGTAGTAGATAAAGAGACTTTCAAAGGACTCCGGGAAGTGGGTTTTAGGCTGGTGGGGTACTATCTATAATAAGAGTGCTTTATCAAGGTGCAAGTACTGTAGGAGTAAGTGCTAGGCTTTACAGATAGAGAATAGTCTACTTGGGAATCAAGTAGAGATGAACTTTTCAGTTATAGGATATGCTGGTTAGATCAGCAGTACAGCTCGAGGAAGGTAGTTCTAAGGGAAAATTTGAAGAGTGGAATTTAGATGGCGAATAGTTTAACCTTGTTTAACCGCTGCTCTTGTGTGCAACAGTGGCAACTCCTTAAATCGCTACGACGTTAGCGTGTTTTATAGCAGGGGCTGAAGGGAGCTAGGAATTGGCCCAAAACAACCAATGGACTACTAGTTTCTGGCTGAAACATCACCAAATCGGACAAAAAGCCCGCTCAGTGCTTCCCACTCCCACTGGTAAGCAAAGAAACTTCCCTCCTTCCTAATAAGGCAATGGATCAGTAACAGGAACTAAAAACAAAGCCCAGGGATCAGCAACTCTGAAACTGGACTACTCTAGTTCAGTAAGGCGGAAAACAAGAGATTTTTGTTTTATTACAGAGATAAGGAAAAAACAGACAGTAAATGCTATAAATGCTGTAAATCGGCTAGCGCACTTTAGTGTGTAGCCTACAGAAACAATTTGCAACAATTAGTAACTTAAAGTGTAATAAACAGTGTAAAATGCAGAAATCACTTAAAGTAGCAGTAGAACAGGCGAAATGCAGTCGCTAGCTTAATAACAGTGGGAAAGCCACAAAAAATACTTATATCTGGTAGAAAGTCACTCTTTTAGCTCTCTGCTGCTTGGATCCCTCTGCAGGCCACCACGAGGATCTGTGCTGAGTTGGTACAAGCTGGAAAACGCGTGTTTAGCGTGTTTTATAGCAGGGGGGTTGAAAGGAGCTAGGAATTGGCCCAAAACGACCAATGGACTACTAGTTTCTGGCTGAAACTTCACCAATTCGGACAAAAAGGCTGCTCAGTGCTTCCCACTCCCACTGGTAAGCAAAGAAACTTCCCTCCTTCCTAATAAGGCAATGGATCAGTAACAGGAACTAAAAACAAAGCCCAGGGATCAGCAACTCTGAAACTGGACTACTCTAGTTCAGTAAGGTGGGAAAACAAGAGATTTTTTTTTTTTTTTTTTTTACAGAGACAAGGAAAAAACAGACAGTAAATGCTATAAATGCTTTTAAGCGGCTAGCACACTTGAGTGTGTTAGCCTACAGGTAAAATTAAGCAACAAATAACTTTTTAAGAGTGCAAAACAGTTAATCAACACAAAAACAGTTTAAATAGAATGCAGAGCTGTATAAACAGGCTAAGATGCAGTCGCTAAGCAGTAAATATTCAAAAAGCCAGTATCCATTCCCCTTGGGTCTATATTAGAACATCGAAGTTTCAAAACTTTGAATGTTCTAATATTGACCCCTATTCAGTGAAAGTTGAAAACATCGAACATACAGAACAGCAAATTTTTTCCTAGGGAAACAATTTGCTGTTCCAAAACACATACACACAACACAAGCACACCAAACAAACAGCAATCCATACACATACACCTAAAATCTTACACCTAACCCTACACTAAACTATACACACACACCACTAACTATCCACTTACCTTAACCCAATCCCTAACCCTAAGGTCCATCACTATCGCACACTCACCTCACCCGCGCCCTAACCATAACTCACCTACCCCGCCCTAACCCTTACGTCCACACAATCACACACTTACCTGACCCGCGCCCTAACCCTAACTAACCTAACCCACACTCAATCACAGACTTACCTGAACCCGACCCGGAACTTTCCACCACAGCGCTGAAAATACCGAAGCAACAGAAACGGACAACCAAATTCCTTCCCTAGGAAAAAATTAGGTTTTCTGTTGCTTTGATATTTTCAGCTTTTGCTGAATAGGGGGTCGATATTAGAACATTTGAAGTTTTGAAACTTTGATGTTCTAATATTGACCCTTCCCCTTTGTTTTGTGGATTAGGGAAAAAAGTGGGCAAATGAATGGACTGGTTTAGGGCCACACTAAACACCACCTTGGGCATAAAGGAAGGATTAGTCCTGAGGGAAACCCTGTCTGCATGGAAGATAATGAAGGGTTCCACTGCCATGAAGGCCTGTAATTCAGACACTCTTCTAGCTGAAGTGATGGCTAGAAGTAAGGCTGTTTTCCAAGAAAGGAATTTCAATTCTGCTGTTGCAGCTGGCTCAAAGGGGGGGAAGAGTGAGCTTTTCCAATACAAAGTTAAGGTCCCAGGCTGGAGTGGGAGCTCTCCTGGGGGGTCTTAAATTTTTGGCCCTTCTAAGGAATTGTTTTAGCAAGGGGTGAGAGAAGAGGGGTGTGCTGAAATGGCAGAGGCATGAATCTTAATTGATGAGAAGGATAGGCCCTTGTGGAGCATTTCTGTTAAGTACTCTAGAATATGAGGTAAGCTGGTAAGCTGGGCACCATTGTGCCCATCCCCTGAGCCTAGCTCCAGGAACAGTACCTTTTCCACTTTTCAGCATAGGATTTTCTGGCACTAGGCCTCCTTCCCTCCAGAATGACTTCCCGCACCTGCTTACTGAGGGATGCTAGAGGAGAGCTCATGGAATTAGCCAGGCTGCAAGGTTCAGGTTTTGAAGCTGAGGGTGCAGAATCTGGCCCGCCTGCTGGGACAGCAGAGAAGGGGACTGAGGTAGGTGCCATGGGTGCAGCAGTGTCAGACTGCGCAAGAGGGGGTACCAGTGCTGGTGTGGCCAGTCTGGTGCAATCGGTATTGTTCTTGGCTTGTCCTGTTTGATCTTTAGTAGAACCTTCGAGAGGAGAGGCAGAGGGGGAAGGGATAAACTGAGAGGCTTTCCCAGGGTAAAGGAAAGAGCATCCACTTTCCAAACTTGACTGTGGGGAGTTCTGGTGCAGAATGTGTTCAATTGGTAGTTCTGAGGGGAGGCAATACAGGTCTACCTCTGGGGTCCCCCATTTGTTCCTCAAGAGGTTGAATATTTTGGGTTCTAGTTCCCATTCGTGTGGGTCCATGAGATTTCTGCTTAAGTCGTCTGCCAGTGAATTTAGTTTGCCTGGCAAGAATTGAGCTTGTAGGTGCACTTGGTAGCTCAAAGCTGTGCTCCACAGAGCCATGACTAGTCTGCAGAGAGGGTAGGAGCGGGTTCCCCCTGCTTGTTTATGCACCACATAACTGTGGTATTGTCTGTCTTTACCAATAGTTGTCCTGGAAGAAAAAGGTCTTTGAAGGCTGTCTGAGCATTCTGTACAGCTAACATTTCTTTTTGATTTTGAGGCATATGGGCCTGAGTCAGCGGTTTGGTCTGCTTTCTAGGCGTAGCGAGAGTTTTTAGGCCTGAGGAATTCGGTACTTCTAGTTGGAAACAATGCCGTTGGTTTAATAAAAAGTCTGTAGGCATGAATACACCCTCAGTAGCCGGTGCCTGCACAGGGGCTCTGGACCCATCCAAGGTAGAGACATCCGCAGGTTCCATAGTCGAAGAAGCATCTTGTGGCATTCCGGACTCCGATTGCATCTCAGTAGAGGCCTGCGAATCTGCAGTAGCGGGTATTAGGGGCTGTGAAAGTGCCTCACTGAGTACCAGTGGACTGGCGACTAGCTTAATGGAAGCGTCGTCGGCAGTTTTGGACCTATGCAGTCCATCTCTGTCTTTATCCTTACGTTTTTTTGGAAGATCGGTAGTTGGATGGCTTAACAAAGCCATTTTGGAGTATGGAGATCGAGAACAAAAGTATTTAGCTACAAAAATAGTTCGACGATGAATAGTTCGGGCGTTGAACAAGGCACAAAACCGACACCGAGAGAATTCGTGGTCTGGGCCTAAACAGTTGATGCAGTAAGAATGAAAATCTCTATGAGGTATTTGCTTTCCACAGGCAAGACAATTGTTAATTTTTCAGGAGTCAGCCGACCAGCACTTGCGAACTGCTTCTGCTTCGGGTAATGCACAGCAAGAAAGACTGATGTAATGGTATACTCTGCATGTTTTATACTCCTGACGACCTGGCGTCATGGAAGAAGCTAAAGGATCTGGCGCAGAAATCCAAAGACTCTGGTATTCAGGCCAGCTGAGGGCTACTTGCAGGCAGATAACCCAAATGTGATGACTGCAACAGTGAAACACGAAGAACATCATTCTCCGTACACCTGATTACTACAGGTCCTCCATACACCTCATTACTGCTGGTAACATCCTCTGTAAACCTCATTACTGCTGATAACATCCTCTGTAAACCTCATTACTACAGGTAATATCTTCAGTACACTTCATTACTACAGGTAACAGCCTCCGTACACCTCATTACTGCTGGTAACATCCTCCGTACACCTCATTACTACAGGTAAAGTACAGCTTGCAGTAGCCCTCAGTCAGCCTGATTAACAAAGTCTTGGGTCCTACATCAGTTGCTGTCTCTTCTTCCGGTCGTCAGGGGTATAAAACATGCAGCCGACGTCATTACATCAGATTTTCTTGCCCCAGATGTCAGGTGCCTCCCTAATGGGAAGCAATTAAATCTATAAATATACAAGGTTATACCTCAAACAAAAAAGCAAATACACCAAAAAGCTTTTAAGCATTGAAAAGGAGAGAAGAGGTATAGCCAAACGAAGTCAGGGGGCTGGAGGGAGGGTAACCAGGACTGCAACAGTGAATACACTCGAACATCTACATTTATGGTAAGTGTACACAACTGTACTATGTTCTTCATGTTTCACTGTTGCAGTCATTACATTTGGGTAGATTCCCAAAGCTAAGGATGGGAGGAGGAATTTTAGATAGCATTAGGACCAGCTATAAGGCCCTGCAAAACTGCTGTGGCAAAGCCAGCTCTGGATTTAGAGAAAACTGGCAAATGGTAATGCTTGGTGACAGTATGTATAGAACCCAGGTAGCAGCTTCTAGGATGTCCCTGGTAGGTATGCCTATGAGAAAGACTGTAGAGGTAGATGCAGCCCTGGTTGAGTGAGATCTGATCCCCTGTGGGATAGGTTTTCCATGGTGCTTATAGCAGAATTGAATGCAATGGCTTATTCATTTGGAGATGGTTCGCTTTGAAATAGCCTTCCCCTCTGTCCCTGCAGCAAATGCCACCAGCAGTTGTTCAGATTTCTTTTGAGGTTTAGACCTGTCTAAGTAGAATCTAAGTTGTCTGTGCACATCTAAGGAGTGCAGTATCTGTTCCCCTTTGTTCTGTGGATTAGGAAAGAAGGTAGGCAAATGAATGGACTGATTAAAGGCCACACTGGATACTACCTTTGGCATGAAAGATGGATTGGTCCTGAGGGACACCCTGTCCGCATGATAGATGATGAAAGGCTCCACTGCCATAAGGGCCTGTAATTCAGATACCCTTCTTGCTGAAGTGATGGCTAAAAGGGAAGCTGTTTTCCAAGAAAGGAATTTTAAATCTGCAGTAGCAGCTGGCTCGAAAGGAGGATGGGTGAGTTTCTCCAATACAAAGTTAAGGTCCCAGGCTGGAGTTGGAGCTCTCCTGGGTGGTCTTAAATATTTGGCCCCACTGAGGAACTGCTTGAGCAGTGGAAGAGAGAAGAGGGGAGGATCTGTGTTATAATGAGCTGAAATGGCTGAGGCGTGAATTTTTATTGAGGAAAAAGACAGGCTCTTGTGAAGCATCTCAGTTAAGTACTGAAATCTGAGGTAAATTGGGCACTGGTGCTCATCCCTTGAGAATGGTTCCAGGCACAGAATCATTTCCATTTTTCAGCATAAGATTTTCTAGTACTAGGCCTCCTTGCCTCTAAAATGACATCCATCACTGGTTTACTGAAGGATGGTAAAGGAGAGCTTAGGTAATTAGCCAGGCTGCTAGGTTCAGTGTTTGAAGCTGAGGGTGCAGAATCTGGTTCTCCTGCTGAGACAGCAGGGTACGAGACTGAGCCAGGTGCCATGGGGCCAACAGTGACACACTGCGCAGGAGGGGGTACCAGTGTTGGCATGGCCAGGCTGATGCAATCAAAATCATCCTTGGTTTGTCTTGTTTGATCTGTAGTAGTATTTTGGAGAGCAGAGGCAGAGGAGGAAAGACATAAACTGATAGGTTTTTCCAGCTGAAGGACAGAGCATCCACTTTCCAAGCTTGTCTGTGGGGAGTCCTTGCACAAAATTTTTCCAATTGATAGTTCTGGGGGGAGGCAAATAGGTTTATATCTGGGCTCCCCCATTTGCTTGTCAACATGTTGAAAATCCTTGGTTCCAGTTTCCCCTCGTGTGGGTCCATGAGGGTTCTGCTTAGTCCGTCTGCCAGTGTATTTAGTTTTCCTGGCAGGAATTGAGCTTGTAGATGTACTTGGTAGCTCAAGGCTGTGTTCCATAATGCCATGGCTAGTCTGCAGAGGGGGTAAGAATGTGTACCCCCCTGCTTGTTTATGTACCACATAACAGTGGTGTTGTCCGTCTTTACCATTAATTGTCCTGGAAGAATGTGGTCCTTGGAGGCTGTCAGAGCATTCCGTACTGCTAACATTTCCTGATGTGAAGGTGCATTTGAATTGGGTTCCATTTGCCCTGAATGCACTTCCATGCTAGGTGCACCCCCCACCCCCATGCATAGTCTAATGCGTTTGATGTTAGGGTTTGGGTGGCAGGGGATAGTGTGAATGATAGTCCCTTGTTTTGGTGGCAGGCCTCTGCTCACCAAAGGAACTCTAGGCATACACAAGGAATGACAGGAATCATTGCTTCTAGATCCATGTTGACACCATAGGCTTTTTAGATACCATTGTAGTTTCCTCATATACAGTCTTGCATATGGAATTAGAAGAATGCAGGAGGCCATGAACCCCAAGTCTTGTAGTATTTGCCTTGCAGATAGCAGGGTTTTTGTGACCACTTGTTTGAAGCAGGTTGTCAAGTGAATTTGTTTCTCTGGCGTGAGGAAAGCCATCTGGAAAGTTGTATTCAAGCTTGCCCCCAGGAATATAATTTGTTGCCAGGGTACCAGGTGTGATTTCTTTTCGTTTATGATGTACCCCAGACAAGCTAGCACCCTCTGTACAAAAGCCAGATGATTCAAAGATATGTCCTGGTTTTCTGCCTGAATTAGACAATTGTCCATGTATTGGTATATTTGAATATTTCTTTGCCTGCAAAATGCAATGACTGGAACTAGGCACTTTGTGAATACCCTGGGCAAAGTAGATAAGCCAAAGGGCAGTGCAGAGAACTGATAGTGCGTGTAGCCTGCTTTGAAGAATAGGTATCTTCTGCAAGATTCCCTGATTGGGATGTGGAGGCAGGCTTCCTTTAAATTTAGTGTTGCCAACCAGGCATCTTTGTTTAGCATAGGAAGCAATTGGTGAAGAGTCAGCATCTTGAATTTTGGAATCACCAAAAAGGTGTTTAGAGTAGGCAGATCCAGGATAGGACGCCATGAATTGTCTTTTCTGGGTACCAGGAAAAATCTTGAGTAGAAACCTTGTCCCTTTTTCTCTTCTGGTACCAACTGAATAGCCCCTGTGCTTAAGAGAGAGGGTACTTGCTTTTGGGCCTCTGCCCACTGCTTTGGAGGTAGATCCGGCCAACCGCTTGGAGTTGGTGACATGTGAAAGTAAAATCTGTATCCTTGGGACACTATATTTAAAGTAAACACACAAAAGGAGGTTCTCCACAGCTGAAAAATGTAAAATGTTGAAAAAAAACTCCAGTCTTCACTTCAAGAGTTTTAATAACACAAAAAACGAGTACAGGATCCAGAAACAGTGAACGCTTTCACGTTTAAATACGTTTCATCAGACTTCAATGTTTAACACAGTACTCTATCAGATGTTTTATACCATTGCTCTAATCTAATTTAGCATTCAATCAAGCACCCAATTGAAACATTCATATAAAATAAAGGTACACATACACCATCTTGAACATACATTATATAAAACATCTTGAAATTGACTAAAACAATAAAAACACTGATATTTTAATAATAATATTTCTAAAACCTATTAGTATAATGAAATATAATAAAAAACCTTTGATTGTTGACCTATATACATAACTATATATGGTATAGTAGCATATATCCTTTTATAATGTAGTACAATATTTCATAATAATTCACATATATTAAAATAATTCACATATATTAAAATAATTTAATGTTTGTATGGTCTTGCTAATAAAAATGGTTTCAATGATGTTCTATCATTAAGGCCATGGGCTCTATATGCCTGTAGCCTCATTATCCATCTACTTTCCAGGCCTTCTGTGTAATTTTTCATAACCCCTAGTCTATTAGTTTTCTTAATCAATTCCAGAACCCTGAATTTAAATTTATGTGTCATGCCATTTTCAATAACATGTTTCGCTAGAGCATTACTTGTGTTTTCTTTATTAATGGCATTTAGGTGTTCCCTAGTACGTTCTCTCAGTGTCCTGTTCATTTTTCCAACATAAAATGACAAACATATCTGGCATTGAGCTAAATAATACGGCAGTTAGAACGAAGAGCATGGTCACCACAAAACAAAATACAGAAGAGAAAGAACACCGAGGAGATGCACGAATTCCAGAAAAAATACTATGACCCACGAGCAAGGCCTAGTTATAAATATTTCAAGGTATGTTTTAACTGAATATGAAACCTCTTTACTTAATAGAGGACTTCATTTCATACCATCTGGTTTTAGTGATGTAACGGACATCATAGTTGATATAGAAATGTTTACAAGAAGTATTAGTCTAAAAATGATGTTTGGTGAGGGTAATGAAGATGATAATGTGTTCAAGAAACCTTCAACATTTACACCGCAGATCCATCCTGTACTAGATGCTTCTGAGAGAGCATGTGAACAAGACCTGCTTAATTTATATGCAAAGAATGATATGAGACCTGAATATTATAATATGACTCTAAAAGAAAGGGAAGCCATTAAAAGTTTGCAGAATATTAAAGACATTATAATAAGACAAGCGGACAAAGGTGGGTCAATTGTAATAATGGACCAGGAAATGTACAATACTAAGATGAATGAATTACCGTGTGATAATGAGACATACCAATTTTTGAATAGTGTTTCACTAAATAAGACCATTAAAGATGCACAAAGTCATTTATATGACTTATTATTAAGTAATGTAATAGATGTTGATTTGTATAAGTACTTTCTGGTTGAAAAACCATTAGTCCCTATTTTTAGGGGCTTACCTAAAATTCACAAGAATCCATCAGATCCACCGTTGAGACCTATTGTCTCAGGAGGTGGATGGCTCACTAAGCCTTTGTCCATTTATTTAGTGAAGCAGTTTAAACCAGTTATAGAAGGTGTTAAGTCAATAGTCAAAGATACTCAACATTTTCTTGAAAATCTTGCTGAATACAACCTATCTAGGTTAGATATAGAGAATGACATCCTGGTAACATTGGATGTGGTATCATTATTTACGTCAATACCCAATACCACAGGATTGGAATATATAAGGTTATTACTCATTGAAAAAGGTGTTCCAAGAAATCAGGTAATGCAATGGATGTTAATTTTGGATATAGTTTTGAGCAATAATGTCATAACATATGATAATTTATATTATTTACAAAGAAAGGGGGTGGCGATGGGTACCCCATGTGCAAACTAATATGCTAACTTAGTGTTAGCATATTGGGAAAGCACATATGCATTAGCCAATACTTTATTTAATGAACACATTAAATACTATGGACGTTTTGTTGATGAAGTGATCCCAGGGGTGTATTTTCTGTTACCCATCCACTCATCAATGTTTCTCTTGAAGAGTGTTAGTGAGGGGCTCTGCCTGATGTAATTTGAAATTTTGTTCCAAAGCATGGGGAGTCTCTGTGACAAGAATCTATCCCTCCAGCATGTTCTATTTATTGTTGTGGTGAGGTTTAGCTCACTAGAGCGCATGGCTCGCAGTGACTTGGATTTCTTTAGGTGGAGCATGTCCATCAATTCTGAGTTGGACATGGCTTTGTAAGTCAGGCAGAGATCACCTCTGAGTAAGTGATATGCCACTGATTACAGCCGGAGTTCTTCCAGTTGGGCTGCATAGGACATATGTTTGAGACCAGTAATCCTCTTGGTGAGGTACTTCTGTGGTCTTTCCAGCTGTTGGAAGTGTCTTGTGAGGTACATCCCAAATGGGGCATTGTACTCTATGATGGGTCTAATGAGTGACGAGTAGAGGGGCATTATAACCTCTTTACTTCCAGATGCGAGCCCTTTAGTAATTAGATAGGCCACTTAGAAGGATTTCTTAACTACTTTGGCAATATGATTGTCAAAGGAGAGATTACTATTTACCTGGGTCCCAGATCTCTTATTACCTCTTCTGTATTAAGGGGGCTGCCACCTATGTGGTAGTTTGCGGGTGTTTTGTTTTTCCCAAACGGGATGACTATGCATTTTTTGGCATTTAGCTTGAGGCCATGATTTTAACACCAGGTGTCCGTCTCAGTAAGGCCCTTTTGGAGGATGTCCATGTCAGCCAGAGAGTCAATTATGGCTCCCAGTTTGTAGTCATCGGCGAACGTGGTTAGCCATAGTCCTCCTGTGTTTGCCTGTACTTCTGAGAAGTATAGGCCAAACAGTAGGGGTCCCAGGACCGAGCCTTGCAGGACACCACTTGTGACTGGTTTAGAGTCGGACCTGGAGCCTGCTATTCTTACAGTGTGAGTTCTGTCTGTAAGCCAGTTGTCAACCCATCTCGTGACGTAGGTGTTTATGTTCAGGCTGGTGAGTTTTTCTGTAATACCCGAGTGGGGAATGTTGTTGAAAGCCTTGGCGAGGTCAAGGTAGGCTGTGTGAACCACCTTTCCTTCGTCTATGGCCTTGGTGACTGTCTCGAAGAAGTCAACCAGGTTTAGTAGGCATGATCTGCCCTTAACAAAGCCGAACGGGGTTGGGTCAAGTGTTTGGAGGTTCCCAATGTCTTTGTTAATGAGTTCCATGATGATGAGCTCCATAGCCTTGCAGACCAGACTAGTCAGGCTTATGGGGCGATAGTTACCAGGGTCAGTTGTGGCCCCACCTTTGTGGAGAGGAATAACCATTGCTGTGCTCCATTCTATGGGCACATAGCCTGTGGAGAGGCTGAGGTTGAACAGCGTGTTTAGGTGGGGGGTTAGTTTGTTCTGTAGTTCGTGCAAGACACAGCCTGGGACACCATCTGGTCCCACTGACGCTGTGTTTTTGGCTTTTGAAAGGGCTGTTTTCACCTGTGCGTCTGTGATTTTTGGAACACTACACTTTTCTGGTATTGTTGTGGGCCCTTTTGGAGGTGAGAGGGGGGGTGAAGTTTGCACTGAATCTATCTGCCAGGATGTTGGCAATATCAATGGGTTCAGTATATTTTGTGCTATTTTGCACAAGTTCAGTGCATATCTGCGAGTTGCCACTTAGATTCTTAACATAGCTAAAGAAGGGTTTGTGGTTATCTTTTGAATCCTTGGCTATTTTTCTTTCGAAGTTAGCCTTGGATGATTTCATGAGGGACCTCAGTTTCTTACTGATACTGATCATGGATGTCTTTCCTTCTTGGGATTTGCTTTTTTTCTCAACTAGTTTCCTCCTTCTGTTGTATAGCCTGTTTATTGCAGGGGTCCACCAAACTGGTTTGCTTCTCTTAGAAGAGTGAGTCTTGGTTTTGCTAGGGATGGCACGATCCATGTATTCTTGTAGGTGCTCATTGAGTGCATTTGTAAAGGTTTCTGCATCTTGAGCAGCGTTATCCTTTAATGTGGGGGCTGTGAAACTTACCACCTCTGTCTTAAGTAAGGTGAAGTTTGCTTTAGAAAGTTTTTTTACTGTGGTTTCTTTGGTTGGGGGTGGTGGTGGGGTGTGGACATCCAGAATGATTAGTTTATGGTCTGATCTAACCAGTGACGGGTTGATCTCTGGTGTGGAACACCTGTCGCCCATGTTGGTGATGACCAGGTCCAACATGTTTTCACCTCTGGTAGGGGAGTTTACCAGCTGATCCAGGGTGTTTGAGTTGATGAATTCCAGGAAGCGCTGGGCCTGGGAATTTGTACTCGAGTAGTTTTCCCAGTGAATGGTAGGGTAATTGAAATCGCCCAATATCAGGGTGTTTGGTAGGACCTTCTAAAAAGTCTTTAACAGTTTGCATAGATTTAGCTTTTTCCTCCATCTTTTTAAGAACTTCTTCTGCCTTGTTGCCAAACAGGTGGTCCTGATTTAAGGGAGCATCCAGTAATTTCGCTTTAACGTGATCTGGCAAGGAATGCTTCTTTAGTCAAGCATGCCTTCTAAGTACAGATCCAGTTACCGCAGCCCTGCAAGATGCCTCTAGTGAATCAAAACCACATTGCAATGTATATTTACCAACTTGTTCAGCAGAATGTATAATATCCTGTAAGTCCTTATTTTCAGCACAATCAGGAATCAACATCATTTTCTGTTTAAGCAATCCAACAATATGCAGTTGATACTTTAACATATGAAACTGGCAATTTAAGGCCCTAATGGTCAAAGTTGCAGAAGTGTATACCTTCTTACCCCATCTATCCAGCGCCCTGGAGTCTCTATCAGAGGGGGGTAAGATTTTTGGCAGTAGTAGCTTTAATGCCCTTGGGTACCTGTGAAATGGTTTCAGGATCCACAGTAGGACTTTTGAAAAGGAACGTGTGAGAGTCAGGAACCCTGTAATATCTATCAGGTTTTCTGGAAGCAGGAGGTAAAGAGTCAGGGGCCATGCTAGATTCCGAAAAGGCATCATCAACAATGTCCAGTACAGGAGGTACAGCTAAAGGCCTGTGCTGGGGCAGGAGTAAGAAATCCCTAAGCCTCTTTTTAGAATCAGAGAAATCCTGACTTTCCCAACGAAAAAGCTCCCTGAGAGTATGCAAGGTTTCACCAAAAGAGAAATCCTCTGGGGGGGGGGGGGCCTAGAGGGAATAGAGTCCTCAGCATCAGAATCATCATAGGGTGAATAAGGGTAAATCCTGGTCATCACAGGAAACAGAAATTTCAGAATCCTGATCAGAAGTATCATAAGCAAACTCAGTCGTAGGTCTCTTAGACAGGGAAGGGTTGGCTTCCCCTGATTAAAGTAATAAGGTCTTCAGTCATTCTTATCATTTGTTCTTTAGGCAGAGTGGCCTGACCATGTGGTCTGGGCGTCAGTTTTCTAGGCATGGTTCGAGTTTTAGGCCTTGAAGAAGAAGATGACGCCAGTTTAATATGCATGTCAGTAGGCCTGAATACACCCTCAGAAGCCGGTGCCTGCACAACGGCTCTGGACCCATCCAAGGTAGAGACATCCGCAGGTTCCACAGTTGAAGCATTTCGCAGCATACCGGACTCCGAATGGGTCTCAGTAGAGGCTTGCGAATCTGAAGTAGCGGGTATCAGGGGCTGCAAAAGCGCCTCAATGAGTACCGGCGAACTGGGCGGCCTGTCTCTGTCTTTATCTTTGTGTTTTTTCGGAATGTCAGTAGTCGGATGGCTTACCGAAGACATATCAGGATAATTGAACCGAGCACCAAAAATTTTAGAAGCGCAAATATACAGATGACGGAGAGTTCATGGTTTAAATAAGGCACAAAACTGACAGCGAGGTATGTCATGGTCAGGGCCTAGGCAAGGGATACAGTATGAATGAAAATCTTTATGAGGTATTTACTTTCCACAAGAAATGCAATTATTTACTTTTACTGACATCGGTTTAGAGCATGAAAAAGTTTCCCCAACGGGGTACTTAGCTTTTAGTTGAAGACTTCGGTTCTGAAACTCGAAAATTAAAATTTCAGGAATCGGCTAACCGGCACTTGCGAACTGCTTCTGCTTCGGGCACTGCACGGCAAGAAAGACTGATGTAATGACATCGGCTGCTTGTTTTATACCCCTGATGACCTGATGTCATGGAAGAAGAGACAGTAAACGATGCAGGACCCAAGACTTTGTTAATCAGGCCGACTGAGGGCTACTGTAAGCAGATAACCCAAATGTAATGACTGCAACAGTGAAACACGAAGAACATCATCCTCTGTATACCTCATTACTACAGGCAACATCCTCTGTACATCTCATTACTACAGGCAACATCCTCTGTTCACCTCATTACTACAGGTAACATCCTCTGTACACCTTATTACTACAGGTAACATCCTCTGTATTCCTCATTACTACAGGTAACATCCTCCGTACACCTCATTACTGCTGGTAACATCCTCTGTACACCTCATTACTACAAGTAACATCCTCCGTACACCTCATTACTACAGGTAACATCCTCCGTACACCTCATTACTACAGGTAACATCCTCTGTATTCCTCATTACTACAGGTAACATCCTCCGTACACCTCATTACTGCTGGTAACATCCTCCGTACACCTCATTACTACAAGTTACATCCTCCGTACACCTCATTACTACAGGCAACATCCTCTGTACATCTCATTACTACAGGCAACATCCTCTGTACATCTCATTACTACAGGTAACATCCTCCGTACACCTCATTACTGCTGGTAACATCCTCCGTACACCTCATTACTACAAGTTACATCCTCCGTACACCTCATTACTGCTGGTAACATCCTCCATACACCTCATTACTACAGGTAACATCCTCCGTACACCTCATTACTACAGGTAACATCCTCTGTACACCTCATTACTACAGGTAACATCCTCTGTACTCCTCATTACTACAGGTAACATCCTCTGTACTCCTCATTACTACAGGTAACATCCTCTGTACACCTCATTACTACAGGTAACATCCTCCGTACACCTCATTACTACAGGTAGCAGCCTCCGTACACCTCATTACTACAGGTAACAGCCTCCGTACACCTCATTACTACAGGTAACATCCTCTGTACTCCTCATTACTACAGGTAACATCCTCTGTACACCTCATTACTACAGGTAACATCCTCTGTATTTCTCATTACTACAGGTAACATCCTCCGTACACCTCATTACTACAGGTAACATCCTCCGTACACCTCATTACTACAGGTAACATCCTCTGTACACTTCATTACTACAGGTAACATCCTCTGTACTTCTCATTACTACAGGTAACATCCTCCGTACACCTCATTACTGCTGGTAACATCCTCCGTACACCTCATTACTACAAGTTACATCCTCCGTACACCTCATTACTGCTGGTAACATCCTCCGTACACCTCATTACTACAGGTAACATCCTCTGTACATCTCATTACTACAGGTAACATCCTCTGCACACCTCATTACTGCTGGTAACATCCTCCGTACACCTCATTACTACAAGTTACATCCTCCGTACACCTCATTACTGCTGGTAACATCCTCCGTACACCTCATTACTACAGGTAACATCCTCTGTATTCCTCATTACTACAGGTAACATCCTCCGTACACGTCATTACTACAAGTAACATCCTCCGTACAACTCATTACTACAAGTTACATTCTCCGTACACCTCATTACTACAGGTAACATCCTCTGTACATCTCATTACTACAGGTAACATCCTCCGTACACCTGATTACTACAGGTCCTCCATACACCTCATTACTACAGGTAACATATTCCGTACACCTCATTACTACAGGTAACATTCTCCATACATCTCATTACTACAGGTAACATCCTCCGTACACCTGAGTACTACAGGTAACATCCTCTGTACACCTCATTAAAACAGGTAACATCCTCTTTACACCTCAATGCTACAGGTAACATTCTCTGTACACCTCATTACTACAGGTAACATCCTCCCTACACCTCATTATTACAGGTAACATCTTCTGTACACCTCACCACTACAGGTAACATCCTCTGTATA
Organism: Protopterus annectens; assembly: GCF_019279795.1. NCBI lineage: Eukaryota > Metazoa > Chordata > Ceratodontiformes > Protopteridae > Protopterus > Protopterus annectens. The sequence goes on along the minus strand of NC_056730.1, from coordinate 30,866,086 downwards.
CCTCATTACAACAGGTGACATCTCCCATCCATTCTCCAATTTTTTCCTATGGATCAAAATCAGTTGCCCACTCTTTCCCTGTCAAACCAACTGTAAACTAATTCTTGTTGAGTTAAATGTAATATTACAATTATCAAAACCTCTTACTGCATTATTACAGAATGTTATTCACAGCTGATTTTGTGACTCTAGAAGTGAAGTCTGCACACAGGTTTCCACCACTGTTAATCGTTGTAATGAGAAGTAATTTCATATACTGCAACACAAATGCAACCCTATATATTGTTTGTATGATTATGTTGTTCTCCTTTCTTGTATGCAAGTGACGTTTCCACACATATATCCATCACTGCTAATGGTATAATGTAATAAGAATGAAACCCTCTATACTGGAAACTGCAATATGTATGCAACCCAATACAATATTTTGTTATTCCCTTTGTCATAGCAGAAATGTTAGTTGTCTCTGTGAGCTGTACATAACTCGTGTACTTTTGTCAACTGAAGCTTTTCTTCCCAGGTCTCCTCTGAAATGGTGTTTTATTGCCCAGTTGGACTTTTCTGGTAATTAAGTGCAATAAATAAAATAAAGTAGGCATATGGCACTCTTTTAATCAGTTTGCTACTTTTTCTCCTCATGTTCCTCTACTTGTGTCTTCATGATGCCAAGTTGTAGACCACTCTCCTTCTTCAACTGCACAATGACTCAGAGGTTTATCTACGTGCCGGAACCCTCCTGCTCTGTTGATCTGTAAGGTAATGCAAACCAACAAACTCAATATCTCCTACACTGAATTCACAATGACTTACGCAAAGTGAACCTGGTCCAAAGCACTGTGTTAATCCTTGTCACAATATGGTTCTTCCTCTCAAGGGCATACAGAAACTACAGTGGCCTCACCATTCTTCATTCCCATCCCATCTGCAGGTCCCAGAAACTTCCACACTTCATGAAATGATCTTCATCTGGCCTCCTTTACCTCTTCCACTCATATCTGGTGCTAGCTCTTGCTTTAGCTTTGTCTAGAAAGTAGATGGTGAAACTCTGCAACGTACTATCAAAGAAAGGCAGCTCAGTTATCTTCAACTCATTCAACACAGCCCTTCTTTACAGTGTTGTGGTAGAAGCTGCTGGCTTGGGCAACAGCTGGGCTATGACTACAGCACAGCTCACTAAAACTTTAGACATGTTGTTATACTGAAGTCAAGAGATAGCACACAAGAAAAAGACAAAATAACATTAATAAAAACAGTGCCTAAACCTCTGCTGACCAATACACTAGCATCTCTTCTCACTACCAGATAGGAGGTCATACAAGGGAAGAGCATGCTTCCAAAACTACACTTTTTTTTTTGAGAAGGTGACAGCATCATAAATGCTGTTTATCTGGACTTTCAGAAAAGCTAATGGAACTTCATATCAGTAGGAATACAGTTTGATTAGTAAGCCACTAGCTAAATAACAGAATCCAAGAGATTGGGTGGGTGAACATCTACCTGTCCTTACTGAAGTACTCTGAAGTATGTTCTACCAGGTTCCCTGCAGCAGCCTCTTCTATTCAGACAACGTTGTAGACATGAAAGTAAAACAAAGATGTACTGGATAACCAAATGTGTGTATATGAATACAAACCAGGTATGGTAATTAAATCAATAAGAGAAGCCAAATTTCGCCAGGATGGGTTAGAAAAAAGATGTATAACTTATGTACATTAAGTAGCATTTCTTTTAACGTTAAAATATACCATGGAAATTGTGAAAAAATACAAACGCCAATTAAAAATTAATGAAGAAATTATAAAAACTGAAAATATAATTGAACAGCTTAGAGCCACAGTGGGCAACAAACTTAGTTTTGATCAATGTGTCCAGTTCAGTCCAAAGCCTGCATTCAATAACCCTTCCAATATTAAAGAGCAGGAAGTCTGTCTTCAACTACTTCATTAATTTGTCACAAAACTGAACACAATGGGGTGTTCTGCAGTCTTTCAATGATCCATTCAAAATGACTACAAAGAGTGCACAGAGTACACAGACTGCCAAGTAAAAGGGAGAAATGTGAAACAACAACTACTCAGACTACAAATGTCACTATATTCTGTATCCTACAACACAACTGCTGTCTCGTCTATCAGACAATGCCTGACCTGGTTTTGTTTGAAGCTCTGTGTTCAGAGCACAATGAAGCCAACACTCTAGTAGGAAATGTACTGTGAGAGCGAGCATTAACACAAAATGAAAACAGGATGAAGACTTAGTTCAAACGTATGGAATAAGACTCCCCTTATAAATCAGAATAAGCACAAGTGATTAACACAGCAGTAAATTTACACAATTAGAACAGTAATGCAAAATATCCGGTAAAGTTTACTTATAGCAGACAGCATCATACAGTATAGTTAGGAGACATAAAAACAATGTAACTGCTATCAAAGGCATTAACATGAAATAAACAGAGAACAAAGAACAACAAAGAATTACCCAAGTCAGTAACATGGACTTAACACACTTGTAGTGCATGGAGCGCTATGATTACACTCAAAAAACATTTAAATAATACCCTGGTTATGCACTACTGTAGTGCGAGACCCAACCATTACACAGCTTTCCAAGGTGTGTACCACCCCCCCAAGTGCTGCTACGGTCTAGTATCAGGGAAGGGACATTCATTCGCTCTCAACTGTTCCTGAATATCTTTAATCATACCTCCATAGAAGTTTACAGATGTCAATCTGTAACTAACTCATTTAAATTAGGGCAGAATTTAAAACTGTCCCTGACTTTTTACTGTCTGTGCGACAGCATTCACTAAGTGCTTTACTGGCTGGCTTTCAAAGCTCGTAAAAGACTTGTGTGTGTATCATAATAATGAGCTTATGATCGGAGACCCGATAATAACCCTCTAGGTTATATATGTTGTTGTTGTGTCTTTCGGCCTATCCCGGTTAGGGGTCGCCACAGCGGAACTCCGGTCCGCTAATGTTTGGTAGTGGATTTTTATGTGCCGAGTTACCCATACTACTTATAATTCAATGCATAAAGCAGTTTTATGTACAATATGTACAATGTCACATTTTAAGCATGATGCAGTTTACCTGACTGTTATTCAGTAAGGTGGGAGTATATATCCAGTATTTCAAAAGCAACTGGAGTTTGTCTCTTGATAAAGGTGTTCTTTAACGCTGGCTTTTGAATGTTTCCAGGGTCACCTGTCATCCATATTATTTGGCATGTGATTCCATGTGGCATGAGCCATTTTAATAAAACCTCCAGTGGTAATGCCATCTTAGGTGGACATCCTGAGAGACTATGCAAGTTCTTTAATGGCTAATTTAGATCCAAGGGGGGGGGGGATTCGTCTTCACAGTAGAACATTTTATAAATCACAGTGCCTAATGCATCTGCTAATCTGGCTGATACTGGCAGCCATTTATACCTACTTATAAGGTTAAAATAATGTGTGTTGTTTCCAGTGAGTAGAACAACGCTAAAAACTGTATGGTCTGCCATTTGCAATCTGCAGATATTAAGAGCTGAGTACAGTGACAAGAAAGGGACACCATATGCCAGTTTAGGTATGAGAACATTTCTTGCTTCAGCTTGTCTGGCTACAGGAGACAAAAGGTGGGATATATGATAGCACAGCTTTAGCTGAGTTAAGGCACTATTGTTTGTACATGGAGCTGAAGATTGGGTGAGACTGAGTGTGATCCCAAGAAGACTCTAGCTGACCAAGAAATAATTATTGCTCTTTGTTGCATTGGTAATTTGATGTTTTTAGTCCAGCACCATTCCATTAGCAGACAGCTCACTGTCTGTTGGTGATCTTGTAAGCATCCTCTGTATGACAGGTACACACAACCCAACTATAACAAAATAAATCAGTGTCTAGATTATGATCATTGTTACAGTTCAGTTGGCATTATGACAAACATTCAGCAGGTTTTCAGGGGGTGGTGACCAAGTTTCTTACGAACTTGACTGATCATTCAAACCATGACTTGGATTCTAAGTTGTGGTCACCAAGTTTTCCATACACCACTTAGCACATCAAGAAACTGTGTGTACCATCCCAATAGTTTTTCTCTTTGACTAAGATAACACAGACCCATCTTTTGCCAGTCCAGATTATTTACAGTCATTGTTTACTATCAAAGGTTTTCACCAATATTCTTGGAATATTGCACATTTCATTTTTTTAAGAAACTTTTAAATTACAGTCGTTCCCAAAATAGAAACAAGGATAAATCTCTTCTCATAGAAGTTCACGTTTTCAGAATATATGTTTGTTTGTCACAGTATGAAACAGAAGTAACTATATGCATATAATACCCATTCCTCCCTTCCTTGTCAGTGAGGTTATGCAAGGTTACACCATTTGGACAAAGTACTTGATTTACCTTTGTGCTTCTTTAAGCAAAGTGTTGAAGGTCACCTGTGGGACCTTATCCTTTCATTCAGTAGTTATACTAGCATTGCTATGTCCCTCTCATTCATTCTATACTCAGTAGGCTTGTCATCCATTTGAGTCTATATTTTTCCATATTTTCTCTGATTTGCATGTGTTTCAGACTTCCATTTGCATACAGCTCACTTTTGTGATTGCTTTCTTGTAATATTGTTTCAAAAAATCTCAAAAAATCATTTAGACTCTCCCTGGTCCCAATTTCTGCTATTCTGGAGTGCCAACATATTCCTGACAGCACAGAAAACAAATTCACTAGCTTGTGGGGGGGTAGCTTATAAAAGTATAAAAGAAAGTATGCGATACTTTCCGTCCTTACATACGCCATTTGAACACTTCCCATACATATCTGTAAAATCCCAGCAACTGATCTGTGTCTTTATTTTGAAGTCCTATCCAGAGTTTCCTTTCCATCTGCTCCAAAATTAATTTGGTTTAAAGACTTTTACATGTCACAAGCTGTCTAGAAACATATCACCCCTCTCTGGTTACCTCCTACACATTTGATTACATTTATGTAGTGTGAAGTTATGATCTGATCATTTCCAATCCTGTCCCTGGATTAGATGCTTGAATTGCAAGTACATATAAAACTGTCATATATTTTAAAATGAGACAATTCCAGAAAGGGTCTAACCGCTGTAGCCCAAACAGTACACATTCTCTCCTAAGACCCAGTTTCTCCCACTTCTACAATAGCCCTCCTAATTTTTGAAAATACAATTTGACAAATTCTTTTGACAACAGAAATATTGTTTTATTTGAACTCCACTCGCTGTTTCTTCCTAATACCAGTATTCTCCTTTCCTACCACTTTTAGTGCCGCAAAAAAGGTAATTCCAGGCCTTCTTTCCTTTCTTTCCATAGCAACCACTGTCAGGGGAAGAGCCTTCTCAGTTTTCTTCAACTGCATCCAGCAGCCCTCTCCTTGCCACAGTAGTCAAATCATCAACTTTGTTCTCGAAGCACATTTCTTCAGGGCAAGAATTCTTAACTCCCTGTATGAGGCCCAAATTATATTCTTTCATGACACTCACTTTCCCTGCCCACCACGAAGATGTCACAACCAATCTTGTCCACTGCCTCAATATACTTTTACATGGCATGAGCCATGGGGTGTAGCATATCATGATGGTTTGGCAGTGAATGCACTCTGTTTCTTAAGAAATGTTAACTTTCACTTACAGAATACGAAAATGGGCTTTACTTTTTCAGGAACAGAAGCATCCATAACACTTGCAATAAAGTAAAAAGCACTTTGTCACAGTTGCAACAGTTCACCACAGGTGTACAACGATTTCTTTAACGATGATAGTCTCTTCGAACACCACCTCTTAAGCAAGTCAGAGAAACAAATGCCACTTGCACAAAATTATCTCTACCTGAAAATAATGGCCTACATACAAATATTCAGGGAAATAGTTGACATTACACATTTTAAAATCTGTCACCACCTTTGATGTAATAAAACCAAAATCAGTCCAGGACAATAACAGCAACTTCCGAGTTCTCTGCTACCAGGACTTCTGTACTGGATAGCAAGATAGATCTCACCTTGTAGCCAACTGCTGTAGCCTTGGACAGTCTCGCCTCACCTCAAAAAATTCCAGAAGCATGAGTGGTCCGCACCCATCTGGAATTCCTGACTTCTGACATCTTTCACTAGTCCTGGCATTAAACAGAAGCAGGTAAACACTGCTGTTCCAGTCTGGAAACCTATGCATGCCGATTTAAAGGAGACCAGGCCAAATGTCTCTGCTCTGCTATATCCTCCTATACGACAGCCAACCTATTGCTCTTTTAGGAATTAAGTACTCCTCTTTAGGCCCAAACTAATGACATATCACAAAATTGTCCTGTTTCTACCCCAACATCACAAAATTATCCTATTTCTACCCTGTCTGCCTTACATGCTGGGCAGTCAATCTGTTGAGTTGCCCTGCTATGTTACAACACAAAGACATCTGGAGTTGACATGGACATCTTGATCCCTAATGACCTTTGCATAACTGAAGCACTAACACCTTCTACCAATCACATTAATTTTTTAAGACTCCAAATTCATTAAAAAAAAAAAATTACTTTCTGCCTCTATTTTGGTCCTGTAGATCTTGATTCCCAGGTACTTAATAGATGAGGTTACCCAGCCTGTTGGGAATAGGTTTTCTTGCCCTTTTCCAGGGGTTATAATGAATTACGAAAATGATTGTTTTTCTCCCTGTTGAGCACATGTCATGCCAACTGCCCAAATTCTTTCAAAACTTTTCCTATCACAGATAATGCTATTTCTTCATCTTCTGCAAACATCACCAAATCAGTGAATAAGCTTAGTTGGTGTTCCTCTGAAACCATGCATGTCCCTTGGATCTGCTCCTTCAAAAGTAAAGCTACCATCAAGGACTCAATCACTCAAATAAGAAGAGTGATAGTTGATATCTAGATTCTAGCTTCACAGCCCCAAGATAAACTAACCCAGCGTCACCTTTACTGAGGACCCTTAATGCAACCTATACAACAGATACACTCTTGTGTTTGGGATTCACAAATCTTCCCAGAATTGCCCTCATATAATCTAACCTCAATCTACAGAAAGTCTTTTTCTATGTCCAGAGTGAAGAACAAGGCCAGGGTTCTCTTACAGAAAATATAATCGGCTAACAGGGCACTCATACGGCATCTCTTGCAATTCACCCTCCGATAAAGCCATTCTGCTCATTTTGAATCTATTCAGTTGGTACTTTTTGAAAGCGATCTGCTGAAAACCCAACGTAAAGCTTACATTTTATGTTTAGTAGCACTGACCGGGGGGTTCACACCTTACATTTTATGTTTAGTAGCACTGACTGGGGGGTTCAGACCTTACATTTTCTGTTTAGTAGCACTGACTGGGGGTTTCACACCTTACATTTAACTATCAGTAGCACTGACTGGGGGGGTTCACACCTTACATTTTATGTTTGGTAGCACTGACTGGGGGGTTCACACCTTACATTTTATGTTTAGTAGCACTGACCGGGGGGGGGGGGTTCACACCTTACATTTTATGTTTAGTAGCACTGACCGGGGGGGGGGGGTTCACACCTTACATTTTATGTTTAGTAGCACTGACCGGGGGGTTCACACCTTACATTTTATGTTTAATAGCACTGACCGGGGGGTTCACACCTTACATTTTATGTTTGGTAGCACTGACCCGGGGGTTCACACCTTACATTTTATGTTTGGTAGCACTGACCGGGGGGTTCACACCTTACATTTTATGTTTAGTAGCACTGACTGGGGGGTTCACACCTTACATTTTATGTTTAGTAGCACTGACTGGGTAGGTTCACACCTTACATTTTATGTTTAGTAGCACTGACTGGGGGGGTTCACACTTTACATTTTATATTTAGTAGCACTGACTGGGGGGTTCACACCTTACATTTTATGTTTAGTAGCACTGACTGGGGGGGTTCACACCTTACATTTAATGTTTAGTAGCACTGACTGGGGGGTTTGCACCTTACATTTTATGTTTGGTAGCACTGACTGGGGGTTCACACCTTACATTTAATGTTTAGTAGCACTGACTGGGGGGGTTCACACCTTACATTTTATGTTTAGTAGCACTGTAGCACTGACCGGGGTGTTCACACCTTACATTTTATGTTTAGTAGCATTGACTGGGGGTTCACACCTTACATTTTATGTTTAGTAGCACTGACTGGGGGTTCACACCTTACATTTTATGTTTGGTAGCACTGACTGGGAGGTTCACACTTTACATTTTATATTTAGTAGCACTGACTGGGGGGTTCACACCTTACATTTTATGTTTAGTAGCACTGACTGGGGGGTTCACACCTTACATTTAATGTTTAGTAGCACTGACTGGGGGGTTCACACCTTACATTTTATGTTTAGTAGCACTGACTGGGGGGTTCACACCTTACATTTTATGTTTAGTAGCACTGACCGGGGGGTTCACACCTTACATTTTATGTTTAGTAGCACTGACCGGGGGGTTCACACCTTACATTTTATGTTTAGTAGCACTGACTGGGGGGTTCACACCTTACATTTTATGTTTAGTAGCACTGAATGGGGGGTTCACACCTTACATTTTATGTTTAGTAGCACTGACAGGGGGTTCACACCTTACATTTTATGTTTGGTAGCACTGACTGGGAGGTTCACACCTTACATTTTATGTTTAGTAGCACTGACTGGGGGGTTCACACCTTACATTTAATGTTTAGTAGCACTGACTGGGGGGTTCACACCTTACATTTAATGTTTAGTAGCACTGACTGGGGAGTTCACACCTTACATTTTATGTTTAGTAGCACTGACTGGGGGTTCACACCTTACATTTTATGTTTAGTAGCACTGACTGGGGGTTCACACCTTACATTTAATGTTTAGTAGCACAGACTGGGGGTTCACACCTTACATTTTATGTTTAGTAGCACTGACTGGGGGGTTCACACCTTACATTTTATGTTTAGTAGCACTGACTGGGGGGGTTCACACCTTACATTTAATGTTTAGAAGCATTGACTGGGGGGTTCACACCTTACATTTTATGTTTAGTAGCACTGACTGGGGGTTCACACCTTACATTTTATGTTTAGTAGCACTGACTGGGGGGTTCACACCTTACATTTTATGTTTAGTAGCACTGACTGGGGGGTTCACACCTTACATTTTATGTTTGGTAGCACTAACTGGGGGGGGGGGGTTCACATGCTCATTCTCTCATTTTGGTTTTCCTGGTTTCAACAACATCATTGCTGTTGTTGCTTTCCAAAAAGGAGCGCTCTGGCCCTACCTATTATTATCTCAACAAACTTTCTGGATAATTTTCGTCCTCGTCTCTATCCTTATCTCTATATCTTGACATTGGCTCAAGGTGTCAGAAAAAATTGCAATGTTATCAGCACAGCATGGATATTAGGGAAATAACATTTAGTTCCCTGTTTTTATTTAATTTTGCAGAACAAGACACTAAAACGTCTGACCTTAAGAGTTTACAAATGCAACAACGGTTATACAATAAAGACAGGTAGCTAATACTTCGAAGGGAGTCCTGTACTGCAAGTTTAAGGTAAAAAAAATATCAAAATACCTAGGTTTACAAGACTGCACTCACTTAACTAATTCAAGTCAACAGAGATGGTGAGTTTCAAAACATATGCTTCATATTTTCAACAGACTAGTCTTATGAGCCTATCATGCAAGGAAAAATACTAAAATATTCATATTTTGTCAGAAAGTGATTCTATACTGCACAATAAAACTCTCCTCTTAAGCTAAACAACAGTCTTGGCTAATAAATTAATAACAGCTATGGTACTCACAAAGTGCTCTGAGGAGACAAAGGTACTCTTAAGTTACAAGTCAAAATACTGTTTCTACAGTTTGTTTTATAGAAAAAAACTTTGCCTTGCATCTTCTAGCTCAACTTTGGTATACAAGCAGAGCATATAACCAAACCAATAAAACATCCAGTATGAGACAGCTTTCTCACCCAATCCTGGCAGATAATATTCTCCTTAAAACAGCACCCACACATAAAGGTAGGCATTCAACAGCTTTAATACAACAGCATCTAGGAAAGAGAAGGGGAGCTCTGAAATCATAAGTTTGCTTTACAGGAAGGGTTTAAAGCAGGAATTAAACACAAGGTGTCTTGCAAGTTGCTAGAATGGCCTTTTCCAACACTTCATTGCATATGGTCATAAAGACATCACTGCTCTGATGCAGTACATTATCCAAAGGGCTGACAGGCTTCCCCTGTTTCCACAAAGTAGGCCTAAAAGACTGAACAACTGTGCCACAGGAGCAGAGGCAGGATTTTCTTCAAGTAAAAAAGAGTACAAAGCTACTGTGACATTGTCAACAGGTGATAACTAAACAGATTTTATCTTCATACATGTTGAGTTTTCAGTGGACTAAGAATGAAGAAGAAGGAGAAATCTGTAAAGTGAATGAATCTGTTTACTGAGACAGGGCAGAGGGGCTCAGAGTGTGAATCCGTTTAGGTACCTGCTGCCCAAAAATGCTTTTTTTTGTGAGATAGTATCTGGCATCCTTCAACTAAACTGTAAGAAGGTAAATAACTTTCTAATATTGGTACTTGCTAGACTTTATATACAACCAAATGGTTGCATTGTGTTTGTAAGTACACGCTGCATGCAACTACTTAACAAATGTCTCTAAGGTTCCATCACCAGAAAGGCTTCCTCAGAGACGATCAAAAGGAGGAAGCCACTGGAGAGTGAGACACCTTCAGGGCTGATGCATTTCATTCTAGGAATTAGAAACATTGTATCACTGTGAATACCTAATACAGTCAGATATAGCAGGATGAAATGGGGTCACTACTATTCCTACAAACAGACTGCTCTAAACGCAACTAAGTTCGACTTGGACTGGTACATCACAGTACGTGATCCATGTATAATTCCAGCGACTGGCTTAACCCTTGCAAGCCCTGCAGTGGTAGGCATCTGTCTTTGTGACAGATAGATAAATAAATAAATAGGCTATCTATCTATCTAGCTATGTATCTATGTATGTATCTATCTTTCTATCCATCTGTCTGACATTTGTTTACCAGGAAAGTCCGACTGGACACAGAGCCCATTTTCAGTGCAGACATGTTAAGAAAACCTCCAATAACAGGACATTTAATACATGCATAGTAACACACAATTTGAAATACATACATGATGACAAAAGAGACAGCACAGCAATATTTGCAAAATACAAATGAGGTAGCAGAAAAAATAACAATACAATATCTGCACTTATAGTATTACAGTTTTCTGTAAATGTAATAGTTAATATTATTGTGTTTCTCGAACTTTTACAACTTGCCTGTTTACAGTACAGAGAGTCATTATTAAACACAGATGGGGGGGAGAGTGGGCAGTATAGAAGATGGGAACAGTGACAGCAAGATGAGTGGAGAACACAGGAAGAGGACTGGATGACCAGAAAGAAAAGGATGATGTTACAGCCTGTTGTAGTGGAAGTACAGGAGGCAGGATTGGGTGAGAAAGGTTTTAGTGAGCGTTTAAAAAAGCGAGTCTTAGGTATCAGTCTAATGTCCATTGGGATAGTGTTCCAAGCTTTGGTTACTGTGTTTGAGTAAAGAAAGAGTATCTGATGGACTTTTTGGGTTTATAAATTGTAAAGAGTTGCTTTTTGAAGGGGGTGATTAGGCAGGTTGTGATTAACAGTACAGCTAACAGCAGAACAAGCTTAAGGGTTGCACATCATTTTGTGTGCTCAGAGAAGTTGGGTATATTTGAGACAGAGAGGTAGCTTGAGCCAGTTTAAGGATCCACGTGCAGTGCAATGATGGGAACTGTTAGGCTGATTTGGCTACTTTATTATAACATAATTGTAGTTTTGATGATAGACTGGCCTAAGAAATTAGTTAGAATGGGAGAAGCATAGAGTAAGTAAGGAAGGAGATATGAACTGGCAAGTGTAGCTCTGAAGGGGTTGGTGAGACTTTTTTTGATCTATTAAAGCATTCCATGTTTTTGATGTTTTTTACTGAATTTTGAATATGTAGGTCAAATTATGCTGGTTGTTAATTGTTAAGCCTAGCAGTGCGATATGGGAAACAAGCATCTAGAATACTGCTATTTAACGATAGAATTTTGAACTTAGATTTGGTCGATGTTAGGAACTTCAGAAAGAATAAGAGTAGTTTGTATGCATCTGTTTTGGGATGAAGAATGGTTGATATGTCAGTTAACCAACTTTCGATCAAGTTGAAGGCATCTTGTTTAAGGGTTTGAAGATGAGGGAGTCCGTTTGCTGAGTAAACATAGATATGCTGTCTGTCCAGTCACAGAATGTCACAACAGGGCAAACGCCTTTGCCAGAAGTATAGTGACCTCAGGGTTGATTATATCAGTAAGGATGGCGAGGAAACAATGCTCTGCCTCCAACATTAATATATTTTCTAAATTTTACTGCAAACTGTTTGCTCCCATACAAAATATGAAATATTGCAATTTGCCCTCAAATCAGGGAACTCCCTATATTCACTATACACAAATTATATCTCATCTGCTGTTGGAAGATCTCTATAGTTTTACTTCTATTTCTCTCTTACTACATATTCTTCTTACCTATTTAGTACCACTAACTATTTTAGGGGTGGGAGCGTGGCCTAATGGTTAAGGTATTTGCCTTACAAACACAAGGTGCAGGGTTTGAATCCCACAGGGGATAATTGGCTAGGCTTATAATGGCTCACAAGGGCAGTTAGCCTAGTACTAATCTATGAACCTATGTCTACAGTAACCTACTAATCTTATGGCAGAAGTGTCTTACAATGCTAGCCTTTTACATACGACTCGTCTCACTTTCCATTACAAATTCCTTCTAATTGTAGCTATTGCCAAATCCTGTTTTTACTTAATTTGTATGTTTTATGCAAGAGTACAAATATTAATCTCTGTGTTTAAGTATATGTTTTTGTGAAGATTTTCTCCTCGGGCCTCCACTGAAAATGGGCTCCTGCTGGCCCAGTGGACTATCCTTGTATACAAATGCCAATAAATCAATATAGCACTTTATTTTTTTCTCTTCTTTCTCTCAGTTTGCTATACTTTGTCACAGAGACTGAGCTACCATTAACCTTACAGCACAACAGCTTAGGGCAAACAAGCGACACAGTGTAATGCAACCGACAGCGAGGGGTTACCAAAATTGTGCATTTCAGAACTGCATGCTGACTTTCACTGCTTCACTGGTCCATATTTAGTAAGGAAGCCAAAAAATCTTCAAATGCAAAGTTATAATTAAGTCTGAATTAAAACAGGAACTACACAACTTTTCACATTCTGACAGCATTAGCTTACCCTCTCACAATCATTTCAGAAGACATAAGTCACTAATAAGGGATCTGTATGAAACAGGCAGTATAAGGCATGTCAACCACCTTCAGCAGCTAAGCAAGCAGCTATTACTTATTCGTTTCAATGTGTTCATTGTATAGTTGTTTTGGTATAACAAGTGATCTATTTTCTGAAGACTCAGACAATGCACTAACAGTGACCCAATTTAAATACAGCAGCCGAAAAAAAACATTCACAAAAATGATTTTAGTTTGTTAAAGTCAGAAGGGGAATGTGACTGCTACTGTATCCAATGTTCTGAAAAAGAAACAGCATGGAGCTACAATGTCTGTCGTTTCTCTCCCCTTCTGTAATCGTTTCATGATTTGTTTACACACAGCCCTCATAATAATAAAGGGTGAATGCAATGAAGGACGAAGTAAGCCATACAAGGACAGTCTCTGCAGGACGGCAAGCTAGAGGGACAAAACTGCTGCATATGACGTCACTTGTTCCAGTACGTATAAATGTCTTACTAAAATGATCAGATACAGAATTACATCATAGTGCAAGCTGCGCATGCTCCCTGCTTTAAAACATTTCTACCTACTTATAACAAATCTTGACATAGTACAAGCAAATGTGGCATGAGCTGCGATAGCATTCTGGAAGTCATGTTATCAAAATGCAGTCATACCACACACTAATAAGAAGGGTATAACTCTTTGATCGAACTTTATCTTACAAATCATAAGTGAAATCCATACAGAACCGGTTATAAATCTGGACCAACAAAATGGCAATATATGGTAAAAAAAGTCTACACGTAGCACTGGTGTTAGCTTTATAGCACAGCGTGCAACTAATTCCACAGATGTATCACTCATACTGCTGTAATTTACCAGTTTCCACAGTTCTTTCAAACTGAACTGCAGACCCACAGGCCTTGACAGTTCTCTTAGTTTCCGTAGAAACACTTTCCCCCACAGCATCTACAATTAAGCACACTTCTTGTAGTCTGCATGAATACTTAACATACAAACATCAACAATTACAAAAAGAATCCGGTTTTAAAAAAATTAAAACAGAAGCATCACATATGCATAGGGCTAAGATGTCTGCATCCCAGGTCCATGATCCAAGTTTTACACCGTGGTCAGTGTTTAAGTAAGGTCTTGCATGTTCTCCTTCTGTCTGAATATGTTTTTCCTGGTAATTTGGTTTCTTACTACCTCCCAAAAACATGTTGGCATGATTTGTTGCCTTTAATTGTCCATTAAAAGAACTAGGAAATGTGCTTACAGTGAAACAGAACATAATGCACACGCAATTTACATGTAAAATGATTAGGTCAAAAGACGTTCAGATATATTAAGAAGGCACAATAAACCGAAACATTTTTACCCAGCAGCTTCCATAGAATTTATGCAGGTGTTTACAATGTTGCATTACTTCTTTATAACACATACATAGATAGATATGGAATATTATATATATATATATATATATATATATATATATATATATATACACACACACACACACGTATATATATATATATATATATATACACACACACACACATATATATATATATATATATATACACACACACACACATATATATATATATATATATATATATATACACACACACACACACATATATATATATATATATATATATATATATATATATCTATATACACACACACACACACACACACACACATATATATTATATATATATATATACACACACACACACACACACACATATATATATATATATATATATATATATATATATATATATATATACACACACACACACACACACACATATATATATATATATATATATATATATATATATACACACACACACACACACACACACACGCACACACACACACACACACACACACACACACACACACACACACACACGCATATAAATTACACACATGTATATAAGGAGAGAGAAAAAGAGTTTATATACATGAATAATTACACAAACATTCAATTTCCCTACAACCTCACTGCAAAACCCTGTTCTGCAAGCAGAATTAAACATCAAACTCCAAGCGGTGTGGCCTAGCCACAACATCAAGGTCAGTAGCCATGAAATCTTTCTATTAGGTATTCCCGTCAGTACACAGCTGACTCGGTCATGTTTCGCTATTTATTCAGAGGCAGAAGACTGCCGTTTTTGCATGTGTCACTGCTTCAGGATGGCTTTCCCTACTCATCATCCTGCACTGTTTGTAATGATTCATCTCCCCCCTCCACCTACCCGCTCCTCCTACAGCTATTCACACCTTTCCTCTCCAGCAGGGAAAACCACCGTGCTCTTTCACTCCAGACAGCCCTGGTATTTGTCACTTAAACAGAGGGGTGTGTGGGAGGGGTGCACACAGAAGATGATGCTGCTGCATTCTTTAAAGCGTGAGACTGTTGGGATCATCACACAGATTCTTCTACTTGTACTGGCCTTTTGGAGACTGTCTCTAGTTAATAGGTTTTAAAATGAAAACTGATGTCATTAGTGTGTTGATTTGCAGTCACCACTGCTTCTGCTTTCTTGTACATATACTAACTTGCAGTCCTGGTGAAGCTGTGTGTGTGTGTCTTTCGGCCTTTCCCAGTTAGGGGTCGCCACAGCGGAACTCCGGTCCACTAATGATTGGCAGTAGATTTTCATGTGCCGAGCTGCCATCTCTGACACACAGCCTTCAATGAAGGTACGCCCATTCACGCATGTCTCCACACAGAAGATGCTCTAGGTGAGAATCGAACAGGACAACGTCTTACTGTGAGGCGACAACGCTACCGCAGCACCACCCTGTCAAAAAGCTTTTAGAAGCAAAAACTAAAAAGTAAACTCATCCATGGGACCCTCTGAACCTATAAAAGGTCCACAAGAGGATGTCAACAGTGATTGAATGTGCTTCCCTTGCAGTTATGACAGCTAATCAGCACAAAAAAAAAATCAAGCATTTATCTAAACTGAAGAATTTAGAATGAAAAAGAATTCACTCACTAATTTTCTCTTTACTGTTCTGCAATATGCCCACTTACTACAAACTCTCGCCTTAATGAAACAGCTTCCTACAAAAAGAAAAATTAAAAAAAAAAACCTTGCTGCACAGAGCTGTCCCAGGGGAGCCACAGGACACATGTTTGTTAACAGTTTAGTCAAGCCCTTTTGGTGGAATCCAACTTGAGGGAATGTTAAACGAAATCTTATTTACTGCAGTACGCATGCACATAAGTGATTTTAGAGGTACGGCTGGAGTTTGCTTTGAGGTGGTTAACACTGAAACTTTAAGTTTTAGGGTACGTGGCATGTTGTGCCCTGCAGGTGGAGTGAGGGAAGCTCCGTCTAGGGTAAGAAACAGGAAGAATAATTATGTATGTCATTGTAGTGTGCGAATTTTTTATGAATGTGTCTTTTGGCCTAATGATTTTCAACATTTTCAGCTTAGACTCTATTATATTATATTCCAGGAGTTTGTTTACAGACATACCCTAGACACACACAAACACAATGGAGAGTAAAAGAAGCTACTTGGGTTCTTTCTTTTTTTTTTTTTCTACATGTACTTTAAGCATCAAGGAGTAGTCCAGTCCAGTACTCAGACCAATGACATTAGGATGCACCACACTTATTACCTTTACAGAAGTAGAAGTCCATAATATTATATAAAAGTTTAACTGCAAGCAAACAATAATAATGTAACTCTGCACAACAAGACTGCTTATACATGTCATGAATGTTGCTTTTATAATTGAATTTAAGTTCAGTTACACAGCATCTACAGTTTTTTTATTTGTATGTTACTATAAAATTGTCCCTCAACTTTGAATCATACAATGTCAAAGGTCATTATTTAGGCCCCAATACAAGTACTTTGAAAACTTGCTCCAAAAGTACTAACTGCTAAAGTTACAAGCCTGCAAATAATTTGGTCAAAATTTGCTCAGTGTTGCCACTTTCCAGTGTTTTTGGCCCAAAGAGTCAAGATATTATGTGTAGGATTATCTTTAT
The DNA here is from genome assembly GCF_019279795.1 of Protopterus annectens. Classification (NCBI taxonomy): domain Eukaryota; kingdom Metazoa; phylum Chordata; order Ceratodontiformes; family Protopteridae; genus Protopterus; species Protopterus annectens. The sequence continues at coordinate 30,848,724 of NC_056730.1, read as the reverse complement.
ATCCCAAACGGTGGTTTCATGAAGATCAAAAAGGCGTCAGGAGTGCTGCTTCTGCTTAGAGAAGTCCCCTGAAAATTTGACCCAAAATTACTGAACATTTTCAAAAGTTACTATCATGTCAAAGGAAGGTCCTGCCTTTTTTAACCTTAATTTTCTCACCACAGCAACGAACAGTGGTAGCACAGTACATTCAGCATACCTAGACCTGGCCAAGACCTTGGTGCTATTCCTCATACAAGCATTGCTGACAAACTTGCAAATCTGAACATAAATCCTAATGCTGTGTGCTGGATAGCTAACTTGTTGTCCAACAAAACTAATGCTCTGAAAGCAAACAGTTACCAGCTGTGTACCATAGGACTCAAGTTGGACCCTCTCATGTGTGACATCTATTTCTCAGTCCTTCAGGCCGATGCTCCTGGCATATCAAAGTTTGCAGATGACTGTAAATTAAGAGTTGTCATTCAATCCTCCACTGAATCATAATTGCTCTAAGATGGCTTAAACCACGTTAACCGATGAAGAGAGAGTGATCTCAAATTAAATTAATTTTGTAAAACAAAGCATTTCCCCATATCATATAGGGGATACATCCCTCTAATCACACAGGCACTGTCCATAAGAGATTTATGCAAGCTTATTAATTCCTTATTTTCTGACCATGATGTCACTGGAGTAGAAAGCTTTCTACATGGCTCATCTCTCCTCTACATCCAAACAAGTCTCAATTTACCTTAACTCATATCTCATCAGAGCCATTATTAAATACAACATCCATTATAGAATGTATTTGTCTAAACATACCATTCAACTTGGGAGACCTCAGTTTCCTAACTAAAATGATTAGTGGCCACAAAATCATAGCTTTCAAGGCACACTTGCTGCCTTCTCTCTACTCTCTGTTTTTTTTTTATGTTCTTCTCAATAGGGATCTGTTTCTTGCCTTTTAGCCACGAAAGATCCAGACCTCTCTGACATTCTGTTTCTTTACAGAACAAATGGCACCCCAAATACCAAGTTAAAGGAACTAAACTTTCAACAATAAATCAGACATAGCCTGATACATTGGGATAGGAATCAAATCTATCCCTCACCTCTGGAACAAACTTCCACTACAAGTCAAGAAGAGTAGCACCTTTGTCACCTTCAAGGTAAACCTAGTTAAATACATAGACAGCTCAACTTCTCCTCTAGTCTATCCTGTATTGCCCTCCTGAAGGTGAAGGAAACTTCTGAATATAGGTTACTGGCTCGGCTTGTAATAGTCTGTAGACTGACAGTTTCATAGGCAAATACTAGTCAAAGCATGTAAATTGGTAAATGTTTGCTTGTAACTTTGCCAGCTGGCATTATTTCACAACACATTTTAGGTGCATCATTCAACGTACTCCATCTCATGAGGTATTGCTCCAAAGTTTGAGTAATTCTATTTTAAAAGGTAATTCTAAAGTACCTGTGAAACAGCCACTCAAAAAGAATGTCTGCAGTCATACCATCTTCTTTCATGAAGCAAAAGTCTTTTTCTGCACAACGTCACACACCATAAACCCAAAGAGCTCCTCTCTTGATTTCCTGGCAATCTCAGGTATGAACAGCAAGCTGAAAATTGGTGTCAGAAGTACTGAGACCCTTCAAGCTCTTATGAACTTATGAACATGGATAATCAGATCGCTGTCTGCATTATCAAATCTTTCTTATGAAATTTAAGGCAGAAATAGATACTTGAGCTTTTGCCAAAAGCCAGTCTTTAAACCAATACAAAACATTTTGCATGTGCTTTGCAAGACATTGGGTTTCTGCACCACATGTAGTTATTCTAGATTCTTCTGCTTATGCCAGGTAAGAGGAAATGAAGAGACCTAAGATAAGATTTAGGGATGTGGTGACAAAGGACATGCAGGTGGTTGGTGTGACAGAGCAATATGCAGAGGACAGGAAGAAAAGAAAAACAGATGATCCACTGTGGCGATCCCTAATGGAAGCAGCCGACAGAAAACTTCTGCGCTTATCAACTGTAATCATAATATAGTGGGGCACAGCTCTGAGGATAAAGAAACTGGGTGACGTGCCTCACAGCTCTTCATCTCACAGTTTAATTCTCATGTCTTCCATATGTTTGCATGGATTTTTTGCTGGCTTCTCTGATATACCCCCCATATCTCAAACATTTGGTGTAGGTGAACTGCTGACTCTACAAACTGTCCCCTATGTGTACATCCCACGCATGACTGTTTGTGTGCATTCAATGACAGACCGTCTCCCTGTCCAGGATTAGTGTCCGTGCCTTGAACTGCTAATTGCCAGGACAGGTTTGAGCTCTCCTGTGACCTGGTAAAGTGTGTAAATCAGAGAATGAATGAATGAATAACTGAAGCAATTGTAAATGGAAAATAAATAAAATGTGTTCAATCTGGTGAATGTCTTGCTTTAAGTGAGAACTGTAATAGGATAAACGTCACATGTCTCAGAAGGACCACAGCAGTGTGTACCATAATCCATGAGTATCATTAGTGTGCCAGAAATGCTAAGCCTTTCTTTAAGTCAGAGTGGTGCCATGGTAAATTTCACGGGTCAGGATGGGTCCACACAATGCATGCCACAATCTGAGAGTATTTCAAAAGCTTTCCAGAAATGCAGTCCCTTGCTCCAAGTCAGAATGTTGCCACAGGTCCACACCCTGTCATCAGCGGAAGTGCACATGTCAAATAAATGTTCCAGTCTATCACCACGACCACTTACTTGAGTCATTGTAATACAAATATATCACCAACACTGAAGCTGTTCCCCAGCCCAGTGACACTGACAGAGTTGATCAGAATGGTACCAAGGGCACAACATTTTAAATCAAAAAGAACAGTACCTGGGTCAGTACTGTATCAAAACACATCATACAATTATTAAGGGGACAGCGTCTGACACCATGCAATTATTAAGGGGGACAGTGTCGAGAGTCAGATACTCTGTTCTTCATCAAGTAGTAATGCCAGACATTAGAAAAGTGCCACAGAAGGGCATTTCAGATTAATCATGGACAGTCCTGTACTTTATTATTCTAATACATAAAGAGATACGGATATTGTGTCATAGCTCTTCAACATGTTTTCAACTAATTCAAAATATATTGCTGACTAGTTTATGCAATGCGTACGTCAGTTACTTTTCTTATGCTCTTAAGTGCAGCATAGTCCTGACTCTGTAACATCTCTATCAGATTTAATTCATAAAACTAAATATCAATCTGCCAGTCTATTTACATGTGGCCAGCATTGTAATGATTAAAGCGATCAATGTACAAGCCTTCTCAACTATACGTTCAACATATTTTTAACATTTATATAATATTATTTCATTTAATTTATACCAAATCCCTTTGTACTTTGTAACATATATATATATATATATATATATATATATATATATATATAGATAGATGTATATATATATTTTAGACACACACATACACACACACACACATATATATATATATCCATATATATATATATATATATATATATATATATATATATATATATAAAATGTGTGCGTCTATATACAGATACATATTTTACATATATATGTACACACACACACACACACACACACACACACGCACACACACATACACACACGCACGCACACACACACATATATATGTGTGTGTGTGTGTGTGTGTGTGTGTGTGTGTATACAAACACCCACACAGCATAAGGGAAGTGCATGAAGTGTCCATGGTTATAAAGTGCTTTAAATGGCACATGTAGGATTTAGTATTCAGGCCTGCAACTGTTTAGATATCAGTACTTCCCCTAATATGAGGGGTGACTATCTCCCATGATACAATTAAATCCTGACTGGGGCAGAACTGTGCTACTTGCCCAATACCAGTTTGCACTTCAGCGGTAATAAAAAAACTTCATCTCAAAAAGAAATTTGTGAAAGAAAATAAAGCCCAGCTACCATAAAAAACAACTCTGACCCTTGCAATACTGATGCCATAAATGCTTTCATGAAACCTATTCTGAAAAGGTGGCAATAAACTGTCTGGGAAAGACATTAATTATGGCCTCATGACAGTCAAACTGACTGCACTCCGAAGGCCCAGCTTGAAAAGTCAAGTCTACCTTCTGTGTCCTTCATATGAGCTTCTAACAGCATACATCATCGCTGCAATGTGCACTAAACAAGTGCTCTGGGACTGCAACATGATTCGAGATGATAAAAAAATTGCCTCTCGCAATTCAGATGCAGAAATCAGTCATTTTCCACCTTAAATGAAATTCAAATTTAAGATGACTCTAACATGAATGCAGCTACTACAACTACACCAGGAATAGCTGCATCGATTAAAGAGAATACAACAACAACAAATAATACTTGGACATATTTTCTTATTCAGCACACAGTGCACAGGCACTCACTGCTTAGGTAAGCATCTATCAAAGTAAAAAAATAAAATAAAATAAAACAACAAGAAAATTTCCTAGTGATGCTATGTCAGTTAAATGTAGCCACACGGAATACTAACGCAGGTTTTAGATGCATCAGTACTCCCACCCATGGGGACTAGCTACCTACCATATGTTTATAACAGCAATATGAAAATGTTAACTTCCCAAAATAATATGTAGAACTTTTTTTTAAATAACACAGCAGGCAATAGCTGTGAAAAATTGCAGCCATTATGGAACAGGGTCACAAACTGACTGCCACATTCAACACCTTTTTCTATTTTTTTTTTATGAAGGCACTCACCTTCCAACTTTTGCTGCATCATACTTTGTAACTAAAAAATCAAATGAAGCACATTGTTTCTAAGTTATAACATTTTAACAGCCCTTTTTCTGAATTACTACTCAAGACATTGCCAAACATACATACATTCATCTAAAAGAAAACAACCCATATTAATATGTTCACAGTTACAAACATTATACGTCACTTGCTTTTCGTACAACTACCTCAATACAACATTACATAAATTCCTCATTTTCCGCCTTCCTTTAATCACTCCTTCTCAAAAACATTAATCTGCACTAATTGCTCCCATAATTTCCAGTTGTTTCCATGTAATTTGCTCCTACCTTTTTCCTAAAGATCTCACTTGCAATTCTTTTGTCTCTGTTACAGTATTCAATACCTGAAATACAGTTTGTTTATACTTTTGTTCCATTTCCTATTAATTGCTTTTTGGCAGTAACCAGAATTAAACTTAGAAAGGCCTTACTATGTCTATGTACTTCAGATCTTGTATCTAAACTCAAAAATATAATTTCTTTGGTTACACTCATGTACTCATCCAATATTTCTGACAGAGTACTTTGTAGGGAATTTTTAAGTCTGCCAACTCATTACACTTCCAAAACATGTGTTCAGAGTTGCCTCTTTCTTCCCCATCACACCTCCAACATTTGTCATCTACCCAAGCAAAAATTCTTTGGAGTTTGATTGGGGTATAAAATACCTATGCAAAACTTCCAAGCAAAATGCTAAACCTTCTAGACTGTTTTTTACATACTCAGGAGCCATAAATATGTCCGCCCATCGTTTCCTTGTGAAATCGCTTATCTAATTTCTCTTCTCAATATTTTCTAAATTCGCTAATTGATTCCTATAGTTACGGTGCATTTTTATATGCCGACTAATTATCCCATAACGTTTTGTTTTTTAATCACATTTATGTGGCCGCTTCAGTAATAGCATGAACACCAGAAACAGCACCTGTGACTATCAAAAGTTCTAAAACATAACGGCAATGTGTTTTCTCTTGAACAAGTTAGTGTCATTCTAAGAATAATGTTTTTCACTATTTGCCATCTTTTTCAGTAATAAATCTAGGTAAACCAAATTAATCCACATGTACACACTGACAATCATAAATGTAGCACATCTTGTAGGATATATTTACAAATGACATCTATACAAAAGTCCTTATTCCATGAGAGTTCAATATTCTGAGATTTGTAACCATGAGTCCCAGAATAGCAAGACTGAATTCGAGTGAAAATCCAGACTTGCATATTCCTAGTCGAAGACTGCAAATTCTTGGAGTATTCACACTTATGTAAAGTCTGACAATGTCAGACTTGGTACAAATGAAATTTGGGGAGGTTAAAGGGTAAATGGGGCACAACTTTAAAGGAGAACAGTGATGTCTGACAATTCTGCTCTGTGTTTTCTTTCTCAGACAAACCGGAGCCACCCTGATCACGTAGCCTACACCAGAGTGTAATTACACTGATTAGAAAACAACACTTTCTACTCCAAATCCTTCTGAAGGCTCCTTAAATACGTGCAAGACTTTAGCCATTGGCAGAATAATTCAGCTTAAGGATCTGCTTTAAATAACTGTGCTAATCTACTATGGCAACCATTCCTTGCACAAGTTTAAATTTCATGACTCAACTTCAAAGTTATTAAACACTCCTATAATAAGAAGTACCATTCAATAAATATCAGTGATTTACAATAAAATGCATTTTAGCTCAGAGGGTAAAGCACATAACCAATTAAAATGTCATATTAGGTCATAAGTTAAATAAAAAAAAATCGGTTTCAAAGACCTCTCAAAGCCGACCAGCTATGACCTCCTTCCTCCTAAAGTCACACCATGGAAGGTCCCAGGCATGCAGAGTCCAGTAAGAAAAGGAACAAAGTTCAGGAGGAATCCAGTTACAATGTAGGAACCTCTCAGCAGCCATAGGATGGTAGATGGGTGTCTGGGTACACTGTGTGGGAAAAGGAATTCTTTAGGCAGTCCAGGTCAAGGACAGCTAAGTACACTGCACACCAGAAATATAAAGGAAATTCAAAAGGCAGCAGCAAAAAGGCCTACAAAGTCCTGCTCTGAAAAAAATGACAGACAGAAAGGTGTCAAAACTAGAATCAGAGGGTCTCTAGCCAACTGCTGCAGAGATTCAAGGTACTGTATGACAGAAGTTATACATTTGCTGTAGCCAGGACTGTATGTAAGCTTCTGAGCCCCCCCCCCAAGCCTTTCTGTGCTGGAGAGAAGCCTTCTAGCTTATTAGTGGGAGTGGAAAGCACTAGGTAGCCTATCTACCACAAGAGGAGTGGTTCCTGGCCCAGAAATTGTAGTTTATTGACCATCTGTGCAGTTTTTAACATCTCTTTCAACTTTCTATTGTAAAAGCCGGCGTTTGCGCTTGTTTCCTGCCTTTCCTGTAACTAGTCTACTCCAGATACAGATTTGCTGTATCCAGGACTGTTTGTAAGCTTCTGAGCAGTGCCAAAGTCTGCTATTCATTTTTCCCTTAGATCTGCTAGTTCTCTCCTCTCCTGCACTTTTACTAGCTTATTAGTCTAGCACTTTACTGGGCTACTTGTAGCAATTATGGTATCACACAAAAGTGCTACCAGCACTAAATGTTCTACAAGGAAACAGCTCTAGTACTTATTATTAATGCCCACCCCTCCAGGCATGTCTAAAGGTCAGTTTCCTGTGCTTTCTCCTATTAACCTGGTGAACTTGGGCATCCTAAGGCAATGCAGCAACTGCCTCATGTACACTGACAACCCTCTCCTCTTACCTCCCAGGACTCAGACTTGTGAGAGATGCACTTATATATCCAAAATGGAAGCCACGCACTCTCCAGCCAAGACCAGGAGAGCTGGTCAAGAGGAGAAGGTCAACACTTGCACCACATCACATGGAACATATAGCCCTACCGGAACACACACCAGCACTGCCTTCAAATAAAAACACAAACCATACACCCACCTTCGCAGTTGCTCTCATTAAAAATCTACCCAAACAGCAGAGAACTCCAAGGCAGAAATGCACTCAACCACCACAACATAACACTAATCACGAGACACATAACTCTCCTAAACAGTGTGCTACTCAACCCGTAAGGCAAAACAGCATGCCCAACACACTAGTCATATGTGACTTGATAGTGAGGCACACTGATGTCCTGCTCACTAGGTTGAATAAGGATAAAATAACAGTCAGTTGCCTGTCAGGTGCCAGGATCTGCCACATAACGCACACGCTCAGGTCCCTCAATAACAGATACAAACATGGCTCTGTCATTGTACATGTGGGTGTGAATGACCTGAGACGTACCTCCCTGGACTACATGAATAGAGACATGGAGGAGCTCTTGGATTATGTAGCCTAGGCGGGTATGACCCTAGCCCTGAGCAGCATCCTACCATTATGAAGAATGACACCACAGTATAAGCAAAAACTAATTGATTTCAACAATTGGCTAACTTTCTGGTGTCATTCAAATGGGAACCAGTATCTGAATGCATGTGATGACATGATTGACAGACCGCAATGCTTTGCCAGAGATGGCCTACATCTGTCATCCCTGGGCTTCCGAATACTGGCCAAGGCTCTTGCCACCCCTATAGTGCCTTTTTAGGTGGTGTTCCAAAGAGCAAATTACCACCATAACAGCTACAAACAAATGCAGTCTGATGGTCATGCTGGTCAATGCAAGAAGTCTAACTCTCAAAATGCACTCGCTTGAAGCACTCCTAAAATGGACAACATCGACATTTGTGCTGTAACAGAAACCTGGTTCAAGGCAGCAAAAAGCACCCCTGCACTACCAGTCTATAACTCATTCCACACATTTCGGCCCCAGAACTTGGACCATAGCTTCAAAGGTGGCAGTGTTTCCACAGTCATAAAGGGTACGTACATTTCCTGACTGGTAGCCCAGCATAACACATCAGAGATACTTCAGGTAAAGCTAACATTGAGTAAGACAGCGATTCAGGTTGTAGCCTGCTATAGGTCTCCACCCATGTCCCAAGACTCATACTCCCCGTTCCTAAGCACCCTGGAGTATATTAGGGTCCAACCTAACACTCTCTTACTGGTTGACTTCAACTACCCCTCCATTAACTGGGAAAACTAGTCACGTAACAATACACTTGCCCAAAGTTTACTGGAATTCATTAATTCCAATGCCCTGGACCTGCTCGTTCATGCCCCCACTAGAGGTAGCAACATCCTTGACCTGGTCATTACTAACATGGGCGACCGTTGCTCTACATGTTGCTCTACACCAATAGTCAACTCCTCCCTGGTTAGATATGACCACAAACTAATCACTTTGGAAATCCACACCCCCCCCCCCCCCAAAAGTAACCATCATGAAAAACTTCTCCAAAGTTAAGTTTTGGCTACTAAAAACAAAGGTGGTTAACTTCACTGCACCCATGCAAATGGATAATAGTTGCATGACTGCCGAATCATATACCGATGCACTGTACGAACACGTACACAAATGCATGGATCTCGCTATACCCAATAGAACCAAGACGCTCTCCTCCAAAAAAAAGGAAGCCAATCTGGTGGTCCCTTGCCATAAACAAACTCTACAACAGAAGGAGGAAACTGATGTGGAATAAGGTAAAGTCCCAAGACTGGGAAAAACAATGTTGAGATCCCTCATCAAATCCTCTAAAGCTAGCTATGAAAATAGAATTGAAGCAGATAGTAAAGTCAACCCCAAGGCCTTCTATAGTTATGTAAAGAATCTCCACGGCAATACCCAGTTTTGCTCTGAGCTACTGCACAATGGTACCTCCTATACCGAGCCAACAGATATTGCCAACATACTGTCCGACAGATTCAGTGCCAACTTTACCCCTCCCCCCAAAGGACCAATCACAATACCAGTAGATTGCCAAGCACCCAATATTACTGCTGCACAGGTTAAAACAGCACTGTCCAAGGCTAGGAATACAGTTTCTATGGGCATGACAATATCCCTGGCTGTGTTCTACATGAACTACAGAGTGAACTGGCACCTCACCTGTGTGCCCTGTTCAACCACAGCCTCACCTCAGGCTTTGTCCCTACCGAATGGCGCACTGCTACAGTCATCCCTCTCCACAAAGGAGGTGAGACTACAGACTCTGGGAACTATCACCCAATTAGCCTGACGAATCTGATGTGCAAAGCTATGGAACGCATCATCATGGACCTAATAAACAAGAATATAGGGAATCTCCAAACTCTGGATCCCACACAGTTTAGTATTGTGAAGGGTAGATCATGCCTGCTCAACTTGGTCGACTTCTTTGAGTCAGTCACCAGAGCTGTGGATGAAGGCAAGGTGATTCATGCAGCCTATCTTGATATGCCCGAGGCCTTTGATACCATTCCCCACTCAGGAATCATAGAAAAACTCACTAAGCTAGGCATCAACCCCTATATCACTAGGTGAGTTGCAAACTGGCTCACAGACAGAACCCACAGTGTGAAAGTAGCTGACTCAACCAGTCACAAGTGAAGCCCCACAGGGTTCAGGCCTGGGTCTTCTCCTATTTGGTATCTACTTCTCTGAATAGGCAGTGACCATCAAATGGCCCCCAGCAGGCATGCTAATGGTCACTGTTTACTGAAAAGCAAAAACAAATAACATTCCAAGGTAGAGACCCCCCCCCCCCAGCATACCTCAAAACTTTTCTTCTGAAAAACATGCAATAATTGAGCTAAATGTTGAGCCGATTCTCGGCTGGGGTGCCTTCTGTGTGGAGTTTGCATGTTCTCCCTGTGTTCGCGTGGGTTTCCTCCGGGTACTCCGGTTTCCTCCCACATTCCAAAGACATGCATCTGGAGAATTTCTCCCCGGGCCTCTGCTGAAAACAGGCTCTGTGGAACCTAGTCGGACTTTCCCGGTCAACAAATGATAAATAAATAAATAAATAAAAAATGTGCTACATCTGATCAGAATTGAAACAGGCTATGCAAAACATAATGGAATACAGTACACTACAGACCTACAATATTTGAGGACTACATAACTAACCAAACTGGTATGAATATATTTTTAAAAACAGAGAACAATGTGCAAAACTGCCTTTTCCACACAGTTCAGAGGGTTTTGAAAGATAAATGAGAACATACTTCACAATGCATGACAGCTGCAAAATCTGCCTCGTAATACTTACATCACCTGCTAATGTGCTTAGTGGGTGGGGGCGGTTTATCTTTCAATATCACTCAAAGGTTACTGCAGACAAAGCTATGCCACTTTTTCACCACTTATAAAATATTCTGCTACTAATAAAGTAATTTAAGTTTGCACAATGTATGAATATCATATGCTTTGCTAGTGATTTAAGATACAAGTCAGTATGAAGTGAGACAATTTTACTCCCAACTTCAGCTACATATTAAGGAAAAAAAAGCAGGAAACATAATGTACAAAATCTTCCGGATTCCTCTGTCATACTCTTTACATGACATTCCACCCACCGCGAGGGTATCATTGCCATTAAAGCACATTTTCTGATTTCACATGTAAAGCTCAAAAACATCCCAAACAGCAATGCATTGGCAAGGGATCTGAGGGGACAGATGAGTGGTAGGAAGGAAGACAGGCCTAGAACTAGCCTACAGGAGGCAAAGACTACAGAAGCACAACAGAGACAATTTTAATGACAAAAATTCAATATGGAAAGGAGAAGTAAAAGGGGTGCAGGTGGGGGAAGGTAATGAGGTGTGCAGTAAGGCTTAATGAATTGTGAAAAACAATACACTAGAGAGACTGATGGAGGCCAAGCTTACCTTGAAGGGAAAGCACTTGGCCGTGGAGAATGTGTGATAATAGTGATGCTTTTGCATTGATTTTGTGTATTTATGTGTATTTTTTGCCAGTGCTGTTTTAGTAGGTCTGTGTGTGGCTGGAGGTGTGGTGCAAGTGTTAACCTTCTCTTCGTGACTGTTCCAGTTTTGGGTGGAGATAGCTTAGCTTCCAGTTTGGCTGTATAATTGCATCTCTCGCATATGTTAGTGTTTTGTGGTAGGAGGAGAGGGTTGTCTGTGTACATGAGGCAGTTGTAACATTGCCTCAGGATACCCAGATTCACCAGCTGGACTGGAGAGTACACCTGAAATTGCCCTTTGGTCATGCCTGAATAGTAGGGTGAACTGCTTAGTTCGGATAGATTTTCCGACTGTTTGCGACAACGAACCAATCCCTTGGCATTATATGTTGACAGCGAAAGAACTGATAATGGATGTCCTGTTGAACAATTTGATCGAGAAGGTCTTCGAACAGCGTTGGACAGGTTGGAAGTTGATTTGTTCAAATTGAAAAGGATGCAAACCCAGCGACAACACTTTGAAGTATGCATCCAACGTCGTCTTATACCTAGAGGTTTAAGGGTGTTAAAGATGCCCACTACTGGAACGATATACCCGGAGCTGCTTTATCAGTGGCAGCAACTCAATATTGAGGTAAGCCTCAAGTACATGACTTTATTGAACAAATTTTTCTTGCCTATTGAAGCATTGAGGCTGGATATACAAGAACAACGAGCAGCCGTTTACGCACGCTTTCCAGCCTCCGCTGCTGATGACTTATGTCATCTTGTTAGATAACATTTCACAATATGAGAAATGTTTGTTGAACCAGAAAAGACTTAAATTACAGAGAGACACTGAGGATTTCAGACTTGGACATATTTTCACTTGGCCGAGAGGCAATAGAGGTGCCGATGGCCGAGTGGGACAAGGACAAGTTCTAAATAGACAAATTAATGTTGTTGATAGTACTGGTTATAAAAACGATACTCCTGTTACTGCTATTGTTGACTCTGAAGTGGTTATGAATGAGGTAGAGTTGACAAATATAGATTTGAGTAAAGTCATTGAACATAGTAGTACTTTGATAGGCACTACGTCCACTGGTTCTAGTACCAGTTCCGTTTTGATAGATACAGCAAATAAAATGTGTCTTAATACTACTAATAAACATCATCCCTCTGATGTACCATCTGCGGATATGGTTGTCAGAAGGAAGACTGTGAAGTCCCAGGCTCCTGGGACTAGTAAGAACAGAGAAGAAGTTATTAATAGTTCTCATCATGACTCGGGAGCTCCAAGTGACCATGTATTTAACAACAAAAATCCTTTCCCCATCAGGACAGACCACAGAGAAGGGCGGACACGTTCCGCCAGCAGAGGGAGACAGAAGAGGAAACTGTCATTGGACAGGTTTCCGAATCAGAATATAAAGAAAATGTGGGAAGAAAAACGGATGACATAGTGTTTAATTTGTCCTCCCACACACTTACCTTAGATGAGATAGCTGTACTTTCTAAAGGTCTCTCATTTATCCCCACTACATACAGTAACTTTGAAGAAACATTACATGACTTTAAGTTGTTTATACGTAACTTATCCTTGAAGATTGAGTTTAGAGATAGTAATAATGGTTTTAATGGTAGAGATTTGAGGAGACCCAGTACCTATACCCCCCCACTTCACCCATTGTTAGCAGCATATAGTAAGCTAGTAGAAGATGATTTGTATTGAATGAGGAATTCCAATAATAAAAAGGGCAAATATAATTTGTCATTTAAACAGAAGGAAGCTCTGAACAAGTTACGAAATGACACTACTATTACAATCAGGCCTGCTGACAAAGGGGGTGGGATAGTTATTAAGGATACATCTAAGTACAGAGAGGGGATGATTCAAATGCTGAATGATAATAACTTTTATGTCCCTATCACATTAGAGGTAGTGGATCGATTGGTACACAGGATACATAGTACGTTAGAGGACTTACTGAAGAGTGAATTGATTAATTTGTCATTGTTTAGATTCTTAGAAGTTACCTATCCACTTGTACCGGTCATCCAGGGCTTACCCAAAATTCATAAAGATAAGGTTAATCCGCCCTTACGGCCCATTGTAGCTGGGAGAGGATGGTCTACGGAACCTCTATCAATTTATGTAGAGAAACATCTGAGGCAGATAGTTAATTTAAATATTTTTATTTTAAAGGATACTAAACAGTTTTTATTAGATCTATATAGTTATATCAAGATAGCACCTTTAGGACAGGAATATATTTTTGTTACAATGGATGTTCAATCTTTGTTTACTGTGATACCAAACCTAGAAGGAATTGAAATGGTGGATAGTTATTTAAGGAGGACATCAAATATGGTAGACACAGAGATTGATTTAGTTATGAATTTTTTGGAGGTTATACTTGAGTCGAATGTGTTTTGTTTTAATGACAGGTTTTTTTCTACAGAAGGATGGCGTGGCAATGGGCACTTCTTGTGCCAATAGCTACGCCAACCTTTTTATGGCGGAGTGGGAATATAGGTTCATGTTCCAAATTCGTCATTTTAAGGATTTTGTTCCATTTTATAGGCGTTTTGTAGATGACCTGTTCTTTTTGTGAACTGGGACATCTGAGGACCTGGGTAGATTTATACGTGAAGTTAATTCTATTACTAATTACCTTAGGTTTACTGTGGATTACTCTCCAGTGAAGATCCCTTTTTTAGATATCTATGTTGAAAGGTTAGATAATGGGCTGATTAACACAGGCCTATATAGGAAGTCATGCCATAAGAACGTTTTATTACATCGTCACAGTATGCATCCAGGGTACATCTATAATAATGTAGTTAAGGGACAAGTGATGCGTATATCTAGATATAACCCGAATCATTCCAACTTTAGAGGTGAGTTAGACGACTTATATCAGAGGTTATTAGTACGGGACTATGACGTTAATGATTTTGTTAGAGGGCAGTGGGCATTGAACGTTTAAGGTCTGGTACAGCAGCCCCATATTTTTCTAACAGGACTCAAGTTGTAGATGATACAGGAGATAGGAGGCCCAGAGATGCTATGGCATTAGATCAGGTAGCGTTTCCGATATTTTTTACTAAAGATGTTGGTTTAATTAAGGATGTAATTAGGACTCATTGGCACATCCTATCTGTAGACCCTATCATTAAAGAAGTTGCAGGTGTTACACCCAGATTTGTGTATAAGAACAAAAAGAATCTGAAGAGGCTTCTTTGCTACCCGAAAAATTACCTCTCAGATGACTCTATAGGGCCCTTAGTTACATTGCCATGTAATTGGTGCAATTTTTGTCCCTTTATTGAATCGGACCCAGTATTTAGACATCCCACTGGGATTGGAGAGTTTACCTTTCAAGTTAGGGGTGACTGTATGTCTACTAATGTGGTTTATTTGGCTTCCTGTATAGGATGTTCTGCCTTCTACATAGGTAAAACTAATAGGTGTTTGAGAGATAGAATGCGAGAGCACATGTACCACATTAGGATGGGACATAAGACAAATGCCCTAGCCAAACATATAGTAGAAAATGGAGAAACACAGAGTTTTAGGTTTAGAATAGTTGAGAAAATTAATACAGATATTAGAGGGGGTGATGTTAAGACCTTTACAGAGTCCAGAGAGACTATCTGGATAATGAGATTTAGAGCTGATTCAAGCCCTGGATTGAATGGCAAAGTTCCCATTCAACCTTTCCTTAAGTTAAGGAAATTGAAGGCTTGAGTGAAGTACCATTTTTTTGCCATGTATTTGTTTATATATGTTTATTATATATATCTTATATATAGATATACATTCCATATGTTTTTTATGATTCTCGAGGAATATATACTGACTTTTACTGTTATGTGTTATTTATTATTTTATATTTTTAGTAGTTTACATATATTTTTATATATATTTTGCATATATATTTTTTATTAAGTTTGTATGTATACATTATTGTTTAATGGAATAGGACGTTTCAGTCAAGTCCTATATGAATCTACTAGATTATTGTTGTTAGATTTTATGAGTTGTTTATTTTTATTTTAGTACTTCTACTTTAAGTCTAGTTAACTTTCCCGCTTATTTTTGTATTTAAACTGATTGATTCAGATTGTTTTATAGGTCTGAAGAAGTCGTTTGGTGAAAGCGATTATCTGCTCTGTATTTTATACTGTTTATTTATTAAAAAATTCGTCCTTTTACTGAATTAGTCGTTGCATCATTCAAGGAAATTTTGTATATCTGCTACTTTTGGACTATTGAAGTTTTGAAGACGCTTTTATGAGATTTTGGTATATCTACTGTGTTTTGCTCTTACCTATCTCGTATAATTATTTTCAGGGTATATTAGTGCTTGCTATTAGGTTTGAGCAAGTGCTGGGCTGTAGGATGCTTTTTGCGTGCTTAGGTTGAGAGTTAGACTAGTTTCCAGGGAAAAACTGAAGAGGAGACTTAGTGGAGCCGGGAAAAATTTAACCGTAGCTAACCGTTGCTGCCTAATGCGCAAAACTGTGCAAACGCAGTTTTTATAGTAGGGAAATGAAAGAGATAGAAATTAGCCCAAAATGGCCAATAAACTACTAACTTCTGGCCTGGAACCACTCCTCCAGGGACAGATACGTTGCTCAAAGCCCCCCTCTCTCACAGGTGAACAGAGAAACTTCCTTCTATCCAAGTAAGGTATGGTCAACTCAGAAACTAGTAGCACAGCCCTGAATTCAGCACTAGCCTGAAAACTGGACTATACTAGCTTAGAAAGGTGGGAAACAAGGAATTTTTTTTTGTTTTGTTTTTTTGAAAAGATAAGGCAAAAACAATAAAAAATACACTTAAAACAGCTTTAAACGACTACAAATGATCATTGCACTTTAGTGTGTAGCCTACAACAGTTAAACAAATTATTTAAACAAAAAACTTTTTAAAAGTGCACGCAGTCAAATAAGTACAATATGTGAAAAAAACAAGCTTTTAAATTACAATAAAAGCTGGAAAATCTGTATTTAGGAGGAAAACAGTTAAGTACAGCAAGAAAGTACAGAAAACTGATACTTAATCACTCCAAAGTCTCTCTTCTAAGCTAGAAGGCTTGTATCAGCTTAAGGCTTTCTAGTGCTACCCAGTAGGTTAGTTACAGGAAAGATGGGAAACAAGCGCAGATGTGGTCTTTAAACCAGAAAGTTGAAAGAGACGGACAAACTGTCCAAATGGTCAATAAACTACAATTTCTGGGCCAAGAACCTCTCCTCTTGTGGTAGACAGGCTACCTAGTGCTTACCACTCCCACTGATAAGCTAGAAGGCTTTCCTCCAACACAGAAAGGCTTGCGTGGCTCAGAAGCTTACCAACAATCCTGGATACAGCAACTCTGTATCTGGACTAGGCTAGTTACAGGAAAGGTGGGAAACAAGCGCAAGTGCGGTTTTTAAACCAGAACATTGAAAGAGATGGAAAAAACTGCCCAAACGGCCAATAGCTTCAATTTCTGGGCCAGGAACCACTCCTCTTTTGGTAGCTAGGCTACCTAATGCTTACCACTCCTACTGATAAGCTAGAAGGCTTCCCTCCAACACAGAAAGGCTTGGGGGGGCTCAGAAGCTTACAAAGAGTCCTGGATACAGCAAATCTGTACCTGGACTAGACTAGTTACAGGAAAGATGGGGAACAAGTACAAATGCAGGCTTTTAAGCCAGCAAGTTGAAAGAGATGGAAAACTGCCCAAACGGCTAAATAAACTACAATTTCTGAGCCAAAACTCACTCTTCCCATGGAGGATAGGCTACCTAGTGCTTACCACTCCCACTGATAAGCTAGAAGGCTTCCCTCCAATACAGAAAGGCTTGGGGGGCTCAGAAGCTTACTAACAATCCTGGATACAGCAACTCTGTAACCGGACTAGGCTAGTTATAGGAAAGGCGGGAAACAGGCCCAAGTGCGGCTTTCAAACCCGAAAGTTGAAAGAGATGGAAAAAAATGCTCAAACAGCCAATAGCTACAATTTCTGGGCCAGGGACCACTTCTTTTGTGGTAGATAGGCTACCTGATGCTTACCACTCCCACTGATAAGCTAAAAGGCATCTCTCCAACACGGAAAGGCTTGGTGGGCTCAGAAGCTTACAAAGAGTCCTGGATACTGCAAATCTGTACCTGGACTACACTAGTAACAGGAAAGGCAAGAAACAAGCGCAAACACAAGCTTTTAAATCAGAAGGTTGAAAGAGATGGAAAAGCTTCCCAAACAGCCAATAAACTATAATTTCTGGACCAGAAACCACTCCTCCTGTGGTAGATAGGTTACCTAGTGCTTACCACTCCCACTGATAAGCTAGAAGGCTTCTCTCCAACACAGAAGGGCTTGGGGGGCTCAGAAGCTTACCAACAGTCCTGGACACAGCAAATCTGTACTTGGACTACACTAGTTATAGGAAAGGTGGGGACCAAACACAAAACGGGCTTTTAACCAGAAAGAAGAAAGAGATGGAAAAATGCCCAAACGGCCAATGAACTACAATTTCAGGGCCAAAACCCACTCTTCCCATAGTAGATAGGCTACCTAGTGCTTACCACTCCCACTGATAAGCTAGAAGGATTCCCTCCAACACAGAAAGGCTTGGGGGGGCTCAGAAGCTTACCAACAGTCCTGGATACAGCAAGTCTGTATCTGGACTTGACTAGTTACAGGAAGGGTAGGAAACAAGCTTAGATTTTTTTTTTTTACAGAAAAGCAGCTAAAACAGCAGTAAATATAATTCAAATTGCAGTGCAGGCCAGCACACCCGAGTGTGTAGCAACACTACGGCAAATACAGTTCAAATAAATGCAATTAAATTAACAAATGACTAAAAAACAAGTACAGAAGGCAGTAAATTAGAAGGTTACTAACAAGCAGTAATAAGTGCAGAGTAAGCGCGACTGAACAGATAGCATGCAGAACAGCAACTAAGACAGTTACAGTAAGAACAGCTGAATAATATATATATATATATATATATATATATATATATATATTTATTTATTTTTTTGAGGGAGGGAACAGAGCAAGATTAAGAGGCTAAAGGGATTGTCCTTACCAAATGTTCTCTTTGTACACAGTAGGAGTGCCTGAAATCAGAATATGATCTCACTGCACTCAGTTGAGTGATCAAATGAGATGGGCCCAGAAGGAGTATCCAAATACAAATCTACAAGAGGTGAGGGCAATTTCAAAGTCACCAACATTAACACCAAAACAAGAACAGGGAGTGTAAGTGGGGAACTAACTGTAGAGAGACAGCCACAACTTCAGTTGAGTTAATATTCAGTGAAAAACACAAATAAATAAATTAACTACAGTACTATATGAAAAAGAGCAGATAAAAGTGTACTTAAATTCACTTATACATCCAGTTGATTTCAGGTAGATGTTAGCCAGCCAAAGCTCAGATATTAAGCAGAGATAACTCAAAATGTACCACTTATATAAGGCAGGACAGAATATCAGTGATGAGGTGAAACTACCCCCACTGCTATCAATGGCTACACAGAAATTCTAACAAGTACTCTGTAGAGAGACAGCCACAACTTCAGTTGAGTTAATATTCAGTGAAAAACACAAATTAATAAATAAATAAAATACAGTACTATATGAAAAAGAGCAGATAAAAGTGTACTTAAATTCATTTATACGTCCAGTTGATTTCAGGTAGATGTTAGCCGGCCAAAGCTCAGATATTAAGCCAATTCTCAGTTTTCCATCACCTTTAATAAGCATTTAAGAGTTTCCTATATGCAATACATATGTTTTACTTTAACATTTATTTAATTCTTCTTTACTAAAAGGTTCCTTCTGACCAGCTCAGGAAATAATTCAAATACACATTTTTACATATGTTGTAGCACTGTTCCCGAGTGAAGAAACTATGCTGTTGACTTGTATTAATAACAAACTTCATTGCTTCAGCATTATAGTAATTTGTCCTGCCAGTAATGCATCTTAATTTTTTGGTTGAACTGTGCAAACAATAACAAGCACATCTGGCTTGTTAGGAACAGTGTGTGTGTGTGACTCTGTGCATTTGGAATAAGCTGAAATGTATTACTGTGGCTAGAATTTCTTTCACTTGATCACAGTCATACATTGGTGGGTACACCAGACAGAAAGTGGCTATAGAGGGCTATGTATGAAAGTGACAGACTATTGCTGCCACCTAACCACAAGTAGCCAATAATGGATCTGACATGTTATCAGCAATGTGTGTGTGAGAGGCTGTACGACTTTAAGTTTTTGGCAATGTATATGCTCTCTGCATAGTCAAAGGAAACATATTCTATGAGACTCTGTGTGTGTGTGTGTGTGTGTGTGTGTGTGTGTGTGTGTGTGTGTGTGTGTGTGTGTGTGTGTGTGTGTGTGTGTGTGTAAGCAGCCAAACCTAGCATTTGTGGTATTGTGGTATCCTACAAACGCAGTGAACACAATGCATACTTTAGCTTTTAGACAGTTAAAGTATTTGTGACACCCCTGTTGAAAATACCCCTAGAATCAGTTCACATCAAACATACACTTTTTTCTGCAAGTCAAACTCTGTGTCTTTATAGGTCAACCATTATGTAACTGAATCTGAAACAAGTGTGAATAAGAATGATATTACTGGGATTTGAGAACCAATACTTAGAAATCCAACATGGCAGCTGTTCAATTACCTCAACTGCGCCTAAATGAACAATTTATGCAGAACTTCTAAACAATCACCACAAAGCATTTTTCTAAAACTTTATATTAAGAAATGCCAGTCTGTGTAAGAGATCTCATTCTGTATTGACAGGCACTATCAACAGTTCTGTGGTTGCATAATACTCCATTTCCACTTGCGGTGGGTATCCAGTTCCATTCAAGATGGGGAACAGCAGACAAGTCCATCTTTACTGAAATGGCAAAAGAGGTTTTCTTCTCTCAGCTAGAATATTCACTATCAATTGTTGCATCTGCCTTCAAGAAAACTACCACCAAACTCCAAACATTCTCCAACAGCATCTGTCAAATCATTACGAACTCTACCCACTCTGATCATCACTGTATCATCCTAGATAAAGCTAAATGGCTACCCATAAAACAGGAATCTTGCTGCTAGAATTCCAGTACTACAAACTAACCCAAATCCAGACATTTACTCTCTTTATAGCTAAACTTCAGGAAAAAAAAACTCCTCATACAGCCTGAGACATTACTCACAAGCCACATCAACTCTCACTACCCTGAAAACCAAACTCCACACCTTTGCACATTTTCTATTCTCAGGCACATACTCTTTGACAAGCTCTCTCCATTGACCTAAAAGAAATCATTACTTACTCCAAATGCAGAATGCAATTCAAAAAGCACATCTTCATCCAAGCTGTATTCTCCTGCTACAGAAGACATTCCACCTACCACACTGCCCCTATTTCCTTTTCAGTTCTCTTCTCCACTCACATGATTACTGAAGGCTGACCCACTTTATAAACTAATGTAAATATTGAACATTACACTCTACTTGTTTACTACAATGTGCATATACAGTTTTCCTATGCAAGTCATTTCTGTTATTGCTTACATTTCTCTTTTTTTTTTTGTGTGACAGGACAACAACCATGGAAAAGGAAGTGAGACACAATGGAGGAGGTCATCATGATGGAGGTTAGTGAAGGATATGAAGGGTCTGCCTGAAAAGCCTGAAGAGGAACACATGAAAATGTCAATCACCTCCATAATGGATATCATGGGCAGGAACTTCATCTTATGGCCCAATAGACTGGATGGCACACACACATCTCCTACTGGTGAGATACTGGTGGAAAAGCAAGAACCACCTATGGCATCTCTTGTATTTAGCAGTGATGTCTTTTCCATCTTAGCTCCAATAAAGATACAAAGAAGTTACCACAACAGACATCATCAGTGAGCTGCTCTGCCTCCAAGAAGCATGCACCCACCACAAAGGAGAATAGTGTGGCGGCTATTGCCACAGTGACTACAGAACATTCCATGACCTGGGTGCAACTCGGTCATCCAACCACAGATTATCACTATGCTCACCCATTCAGGAGCATTGAGAGAGCTGTATTGCCTGTGTAAGGAAATGTAGCAGTGACTGTGACATATTATACAACACAAAGTGACATGGCATACAAGCACTTGGAGCAGATCTGCCTGCCTAGGGCAGTGGTGGCCCATTTGGCAAACATCAGTACATCCATGAGGATACTGTGCAATGGACGCACAGTGTATGGTCACAAAACAGAAAAAGAAGATGGTGCACACTATTCCAGGGAAAGCACTACTGCCCCCTTTGTCCATGCTGCATCCATGCCTAAGGGTAGAAACTACCATGGTCATGGCTGACATTACATTCTGATACAACCACAGGAACATCACACAGGGCCTACCAAAGTTCCACATTATCCAATCCTGCTGTTGCCCTACCGAGTGCAAGGTCCAGATGTGAACATTCGCAGTGTCCCCAGTTAGGGGAAACATGTTTCTGTACACACTCCTGAAGTGGTACTCTATCCAGTGGACAGGAAAACTCTGGTTCCAATTCTGATGTAGTTGGGTCACAAAGTACACAGCCAACATTCACATCACTAACGCCAAGCCCAATCCTATATTTACAGACAGTGATGGGTTTCCCTTTAAATATCAAGAGGAGGGAAATAACGCGAGATATTAAGATGTGTAAAAAAGGAGACTGATATACCATCTTTTATAATACAACAAACTGGAGTTTTGTGCTTTTGTTATACTATCATTTACATGCAGGTACCAAATGTATGGACTACTGGCATCTTAAAGTGACAGATCAACATGTTGCATTATCCCTGACTAGCATGGAGGTTGATAACGTGACTTTTACTCAGGATGAAGAATGCAGAACGTGTCCAGAATACACTTGTACAGAGTTGTCACTGAATCAATAATAAAAATCATGTACAGTTCTCCTGAACAGGATCTGTTTTGCCCATTTATGATGTCATCAGCAAACACCTCTGCATGGCAATGCGTTGTGGTTAGCTTCAGCAGTGACATGTACTTAAACACATACAGAATGACCAGATGTGTTTTATGCCAAGTAGAATCCCTGAAAATTTTACTACGAATTCAGACAGATTAATATGTACACACTACCCTCTGGCATCTTCCACTACAATCAATTTCTATTAAGAGCTGCCATACATCTGTTCGGGATCAGAAATGTACTTAGAATTATGGGAGGTTACAAGGCTAATGGTCCTACAGCCTTTTTAAGCCTAGCCACCCAATTATCAGTGCCCATGGGCTACAGCAGCTTTGGTGTATGCCTGTGCCTTAGTGCATCTACAAACTGCTGCTATCCATATGGGCCACAGGTGGCAAGCACTGGGTGAATTTGAGATTTACCATCCATTGTTCCAAACTACGTTTTAATAGGCTTAGGAAAGAGCTTTGTTTCACATGAACATGGATCTTGTTTCAGAGACGGGTAATCTCTGATAAACATACCTGTCCCTCCAGCATGTTTTACTTATATCACAGACTAAGTTTAGATGCTTAGAGTGGGTAATTCTAGTGCTGTATGTTTTGTGAATGTGTAGTACACCAATCAAGGATGAATCAGGGAATGTCTTGTAAGTTAGGCATAGATCACCCCTCAGTAGTCTGTAGGAGACAGTACAAGGACAGGGCTTAGAGGCAGTCCACATTGGACATATTATTTATACCCTGTATTGTTTTAGTGAGAAACCTCTATGGTTGCTTAGCTGTTATAAATGGCTGGTCAGGTATGTACGGAAGGGTACACTGTACTTGATTATTGGTCTAATGAGGGCTGAGTATAGTGGGATTTCAATCTTCTTAGATCTGAATGCCATGCCATTACTTAAGAGTTGCACCACATAGAAGGATTTTCTTACTACCATGGACACATGGTGATCAAAGTTCAGGTTACTGTAAACCTGAGTTCCAAAACTTCTTATCACTGTGTCTACTCTTAGACAAATGTTATCAATGTCATAATTTGCATGGGCAGTTGTTTTCACAAAGGGTATAATTATGCACTTTTCTGCGCTGAGCTTTTGGCCATGGTTCTGGCACCAGTTATTTGTTTGTGTCAGATCTTCCTGGACGACATCTACATTTTGGGGGGATTCAGTGATTGCACCCAACTTGAAGTCATCAGCAAATTTGGTCAGCCAAAGTCCCTCAACATGTGTCTTGACTTCAGAAATGTATATCCCAAACAGAACAGCCCTGTGAGACACCACTAGTAACAGGCCTCTTGATGGAGGTGGATTCCCCCAGCCTAACTTCATGTGTCCTATCTTCGAGTCATTTGGCTAGCCATCGGGTGGCATAGGGATTTATGCCTAAATTTGTGAGTTTGTCTACAATACCAGAGTCAGATACTGTGTCAAATGCCTTTGTCAGGTCAAGCAGGCAGTGTGTACCATTTTGCCCCCATTCACGGCTCTAGTGACCTTCTCAAAGACGCCCACCAAGTTTAGTAGGCATGACATATCATTGACAAAATCAAACTGGGGTGGGTTCAATATTTGAAATTTCCACTGTCTTTGCTGATTAGGTCTATGATAATTCTTTCCATGGTTTTGCATATAAGCTTAGTCAAGCTTATGGGTTTGTAGCTCCCTGGGTCTGTTTATGTTCCACCTTTGCATACGGGGATGACTGTTGCAGTACTACCTTCCCTAGGGACAAAGCTTATCTGGAGGCGGTGGCTCAATAAAGATTCTAGTGGGCTTGACAGGTCACATTTCAAGCTTTTTAGGAGGCATCCTAGGATACTATCAGGACCGCTGATGTAATGTTTTTAGCTCTTGAGAGTGTAGTGAGTACCAGTTCTTTGGTGACAGTTACTGGAGAAATAGTAGATGGTACTTCCTGGAGAGGGACTGGGGGTGAAATTGGAGCTAAATTT
Organism: Protopterus annectens; assembly: GCF_019279795.1. Lineage (NCBI taxonomy): Eukaryota > Metazoa > Chordata > Ceratodontiformes > Protopteridae > Protopterus > Protopterus annectens. The sequence continues at coordinate 30,824,211 of NC_056730.1, read as the reverse complement.
ATCGGCCAACAAATTTGCTGTATCACCTGTTTGGTATGGGAAATTCCATTAACTATTAGCTCAGCACATTGTTGGGTGTTAAGAAACAAGTAACAACCCAAAAAGCACAGGAAAAACTGTAGAAAATGCCACCAAACACTCGAAATCTGCTGTCCGTAAATGTAATTACATTCAGAGTCCCAAAAATCTTAAAAATTAGATAGTAGTCTTCAGTGCTGATACCAACAGACAAAATCCAATGGAAAAAGTCGAAATACTTTAATTTGATAAACCACAGATAAAAACGAGCGCTTTCGCCTGGTGTATCCCAGGCTTTATCAAGTTACAAGTATAGTGTAGCCATCCCTTTTATTTATATCCTGGGATAGGCCAGTCAATCAATTAATTAACCACTTAAAGCCATAACAAGAAAAACAATTTGTTATTTCTAAAGATGTAAATACCATATTGATTACATATGAATAAAAACTTTAGTATATATTGTGTACTGGTTAATAGATAATAAAAAATATATATAACCAAATTCTGTATCAAAATACTTGCATATCACATTTGTATTTACTATGTACTAGTTTAAAAACTCTAACAAATAGAGTGTACAATTGATTAAATAATCAGTAAGACATCATTCTATAAAAAATACAAATAAATAAAAAACATTTAAAAATCATGTAAAAAATCATGACTTAATCAATATGTTCCACATAGTCTAACAAAAAAACAAATATCCTTCATGGTCAGTGTTGTCACAGTCCAAAAACTACGTAAATCCTAGATACTACTCAAGCTATTACCCCAAAAGAATGGTATCAACATTGCTAAAAGACCAAAATGGAACTCCGTACTTATAAACCTATAACTGTTTACTTCTAATCTTAAGTACACTTTTAAGACTAACCGCATCATTTAGGCCTGGGAACCTAGTAGCATCCAATTGTAATTGCCACATCAATTCTCGATGCTCAAGGAAATTCTCCCAATCTCCCCCTCTAGGGTCAGAACTGACCCTCTCCAAAATGAAGAATTTTATCACCATGTTACTACACTTTAAAGAATGCCTAAAAAAGGCATTACTTTCCTTCTTCTTTTCTACCTCATATGTATGTTCATAGATTCTTTTTCTAATAGTTCTAGTTGTCTTTCCTACATAAAAAGCGGAACATGTGATACACGTCCCCAGGTAAACCACTCCAAATGAGTTGCAGTTGAAATGTTCCCATGCCCTCAATGTACGCCCTCTTGATGGAATATGTATTTGGCCTTCGTTTAATAAGTAAGGGCATTGTTTACAAAACCCACACTTAAAAGAACCATTCCTTCTACATGCATTATTATTATTGTTGATCATGTGTTTATGACCAACCTGCTCAAATATATCTTTTAAATTCCTGTCACGTTTTCTGATAAAATGGATTTTTTCAGGGAGCCAAGGTTTGATGTCATTTTGGGACATAAGTAATGGCCAAAACATGTTCATTGTATGCTCAATGCATTCAGAATCCCCAGAATAAGTGTAAACAAACCCTCTAGAAATTTCATCATGCTCATGTCTTTTATTGCTAGGTAATGGTAACCCCGGCCTAATAAGGGGATAGTGTGTGTCTCTCTTTGTTCTAATCTCATCAGCACATGAATTAATCAACCATATCGGATACCCCTTTCCTCAAAAAGGGAAGAAAGATTCTGGATTTCATTCTCAAATACATTCAGACAACTGCATATTCTTGATATTCTAATCATCTGTCCTCTGACTATTCCCCTCTTCGTATAGTGCGGATGGAAACTATCGTAATGCAAAAATGCATTCGAAAAAGTTTCTTTTCTGAAAATCTGAGATGTAAAAGTGTGAAGCTGTACATCCTTTATCAAAGTGACATCAAGATAATTCAGGGAATGCTCACTAAGCTTGTAGGTGAAGGCTAAAAAGTTAGTAGAAGAGTTTAAATGGTTGAAAAACGCCAGAAAACTATCCTTAGAGCCTTGCCATAATAAGCACACATCATCCAGGTATCGCCTGTAGAAAATGATGTTTTCTTTCCAAGCCGAAGCATGAATGAATTCAGACTCCCATTTGTGCAGTACGATGTTGGCATAGGAGGAGGCACAAGGGGCACCCATTGCCACCCCCTTACACTGCCTAAAGAATTCCCCGTTAAAAAAGATGTAATTGTTAGTCAAAATAATTTCCATGAATTCCACTATTAGGTTGACTATACTGTTGTTAAATCCTGACTTAGTGGCCAAAATTTCCGTAAACCACTCCATACCGATGTTATGGGGTATGCTAGGGAACAATTCAATGACATCGATGGTTATCATTAACAAATCAGGGTGATATCTGTCCAAAGGAATGCTAGCCAAGAATTCCCAAGAATCTTTACAGATGTGTGGTAACAGAGAAACAACACTTTTCAGCCAGAATTCAACAAATTTACTCAAAGGTTCAGTGATTCCACCAGCTCCTGAAACCACAGGACGGAATTTTAGGGGTGCTAACCCTTTATGAACCTTCGGTATTCCAAAAATAATGGGGATTCTGGGATTAGTGACCTGGAGATAATTAAATAACTTCTCATTTCTTGGTGAGTTATGTGATGGTATAAATCATCAACTTGACACCCCGAGTTTGCTAGAATTTGATTATGATTACATCCAAAGACATACAGATTTGGCAATGGACAACTCGGGGGAGGGAACACATAACATTTCTATGGGTGAGCACTCCCCCTATGGAGGGAGTATGGATGTTAGTAACAACTGTAAGGTTGTAACTAGTAACAACCTGAACCTTTACAATTTCACTTGTTTAGACATCACCTCAGATTTTTTTGACTTGTTTGTCAAAGGTTTTCAATTTGTCCCTGCAAAATCATCTAACCTATCCAAATTATTAGTGGAACTGAAGCTATTTATTAGAAATTTAAATTTGTCTATTTATTTTAAAGGGCAGAATGTTACCGATAATTCTTTACATAGAAGTAGTACCTTTAATCCACCCACTCACCCGAGTCTGAGAATTTACGAAGAATTAGTGGAAAAAGAACTTAGAAGGAATTGCGGCATGCTATGCAATTCTAGGATGGTCAATTTTGACAGGAATTTGGAAGAAGTAGTGAATATTCTGAAAGATAATAAGACTCGAGTTATGAAAGCAGATAAGGGTGGGGGTGTGGTGTTGATGCAACAGTTTGATTATGAGAATCATATTCAAGAGATATTGCAAGATTATAACACTTATGAACAAGTATCAAAGAATGAAGTTAATGTGGCTTATGCTAAGATTAATTTTATGTTGAAAGACCATTTATTGCAAGGTTGCATCAATGAGAAGTTATTTAATTATTTTGACTAACAATTACATCTTTTTTAACGGGGAATTCTTTAGGCAGTGTAAGGGGGTGGCAATGGGTGCCCCTTGTGCCTCCTCCTATGCCAACATCGTACTGCACAAATGGGAGTCTGAATTCATTCATGCTTCGGCTTGGAAAGAAAACATCATTTTCTACAGGCGATACCTGGATGATGTGTGCTTATTATGGCAAGGCTCTAAGGATAGTTTTCTGGCGTTTTTCAACCATTTAAACTCTTCTACTAACTTTTTAGCCTTCACCTACAAGCTTAGTGAGCATTCCCTGAATTATCTTGATGTCACTTTGATAAAGGATGTACAGCTTCACACTTTTACATCTCAGATTTTCAGAAAAGAAACTTTTTCGAATGCATTTTTGCATTACGATAGTTTCCATCCGCACTATACGAAGAGGGGAATAGTCAGAGGACAGATGATTAGAATATCAAGAATATGCAGTTGTCTGAATGTATTTGAGAATGAAATCCAGAATCTTTCTTCCCTTTTTGAGGAAAGGGGGTATCCGATATGGTTGATTAATTCATGTGCTGATGAGATTAGAACAAAGAGAGACACACACTATCCCCCCTTATTAGGCCGGGGGTTACCATTACCTAGCAATAAAAGACATGAGCATGATGAAATTTCTAGAGGGTTTGTTTACACTTATTCTGGGGATTCTGAATGCATTGAGCATACAATGAACATGTTTTGGCCATTACTTATGTCCCAAAATGACATCAAACCTTGGCTCCCTGAAAAAATCCATTTTATCAGAAAACGTGACAGGAATTTAAAAGATATATTTGAGCAGGTTGGTCATAAACACATGATCAACAATAATAATAATGCATGTAGAAGGAATGGTTCCTTTAAGTGTGGGTTTTGTAAACAATGCCCTTACTTATTAAACGAAGGCCAAATACATATTCCATCAAGAGGGCGTACATTGAGGGCATGGGAACATTTCAACTGCAACTCATTTGGAGTGGTTTACCTGAGGACGTGTATCACATGTTCCGCTTTTTATGTAGGAAAGACAACTAGAACTATTAGAAAAAGAATCTATGAACATACATATGAGGTAGAAAAGAAGAAGGAAAGTAATGCCTTTTTTAGGCATTCTTTAAAGTGTAGTAACATGGTGATAAGATTTTTTATTTTGGAGAGGGTCAGTTCTGACCCTAGAGGGGGAGATTGGGAGAATTTCCTTGAACATCGAGAATTGATGTGGCAATTACAATTGGATGCTACTAGGTTCCCAGGCCTAAATGATGCGGTTAGTCTTAAAAGTGTACTTAAGATTAGAAGTAAACAGTTATAATCTACAAGTACGGAGTTCCATTTTGGTCTTTTAAGTAATGTTGACACCCTTCTTTTGGGATAATAACTTGAGTAGTATCTAGGATTTAGGTAGTTTTTGCACTGTGACAACCATGAAGGACATTTGTTTTTTGTTAAACTATGTGGAACATATTGATTAAGTTATGACTTTTTACATGATTTTTAAATGATTGTTATTTATTGTATTTTTTATAGAATGATGTCTTACTGATTATTTAATCAACTGTACACTCTATTTGTTAGAGTTTTTAAACTAGTACACAGTAAATACAAATGTGATATGCAAGTATTTTGATACAGAATTTGGTTATATATATTTTTATTATCTATTAACCAGTACACAATATATACTAAAGTTTTTATTCATATGTAATCAATATGGTATTTACATCTTTAGAAATAACAAATTGTTTTTCTTGTTATGGCTTTAAGTGGTTAATTAATTGATTGACTGGCCTATCCCAGGATATAAATAAAAGGGATGGCTACACTATACTTGTAACTTGATAAAGCCTGGGATACACCAGGCGAAAGCGCTCGTTTTTATCTGTGGTTTATCAAATTAAAGTATTTCGACTTTTTCTATTGGATTTTGTCTGTTGGTATCAGCACTGAAGACTACTATCTAATTTTTAAGATTTTTGGGACTCTGAATGTAATTACATTTACGGACAGCAGATTTCGAGTGTTTGGTGGCATTTTCTACAGTTTTTCCTGTGCTTTTTGGGTTGTTACATTGTTGGGTGTTCCCATTCAAGGTTGCGTACATAACTGAAAAATGCCTTATGGCTATCCTTAGCTTTGGAGGCCATTTTTGTTTTGAAGTTGGCTTTAATGGACTTGATTAGTCCCCTGAGTTACTTGTTGAGACTGATGAAAGAGGTTTTGTCTTTGGGGAATAAATAAAGCCTGTCCAAAAATAGGAAGGGTTTTCTTTTGTTGTACAACCTATTTATACAGGTGGTCCACCAAGGGGGCTTGTTTTCAGAGTTTGTCCTAAGTTTATTTTGGTTCAGTACTGCTGTTTCTATGCAGCTACTTACATCATTGTATAGGGTTTGCACAGACACTTCTGCATAGACCACCATGTTCTCTGAGTTTGGGGGGGGGGCTTGGAATTTAGCTATGCCATTGTTTAATAGTTAGCCTTGGAAATGTTCTTAAAGGTTCTGGGGTTTGCTGGAAGTTCAGCCTTTATATTTATTTCAAGGGAGAATACTTTGTGAGCCTATCTGTCCAGTAAGGGCATTGCACAAGGGAGGGTGGAATGTTCCCTCATATTTGTAAGTACCACAGCCAGGAAATTTCCACCCTAGTAACTGAACAGACTAGCTGCTCCAGGTACATGCATTGACAAAATCCAAAAATCTTTGAGCATGCATGTTATTGGTTGTGTATGTATCCTAGCTTATAGGGCAAGACTTAAAACTACTCATGAATATGGTGTTGGGCTGAACTGTGAGTGACTCCAGTATGAGGTATGGTTATCCTGGGTCACAGATGGGAACCTTTAGTTAGCAAGGATATGGTATGGAGCTTTACTTAAGGTTATTTGGACATGAAGTAGCTCAAGCATGGCATATTGTTTGACCAGTCTTGAGGTGTGCTTACTCCAATCTTGAGGTGTGCTTACTTTGCATGTAGACCGATACACCTCCACCTCTTATCCTTCTTGTGCAGTAGCCGGTCTAAATGTATGGAAGGCGTTATAGCCTTGTACTCTGAATAACTGCACAAAAGTCAACACTCTCAGAGAGTGGAATTTCTCATTGAGACTCTAACATTGAACACTAACACATTCAGATTATTTTGCATAGAATTTACTATGTTGGAAGGTTTATCAGATTGGCATTGCCTACAAAAGGATAATGTTTTGGTGAGTATCCAAAAGCCTAGTGGGAACAGGTGCAGACCATCTCTGGCAAAGCAGTGTGGTCTCTCAATCATGTTCTCTGAAGCTGACACATGTTGGACCCCCTTAGAATGACACCAGTAACAGAACTGATTGTTAAAATCAATCATCTTCCATTCGTATTGTGGCATCATCCTTGGTGAAGGTAGAATGCTGCTCAGTGATAGGCTCATACCAGCCTGGAACACATATTCCAGGATGTCTCTCTTCATATAATCTAGAGAGGTACATCTCAGGTCATTTACACCCACATGAACCATGACAGAGTCATACTGGTAGTTGTGGTTCAATGTCCGGAGCACATGTGCAAACTTGCGGATCCTTGCCTCTAACAGTCAAGGTCAGTTGCTTGTCTCATTGCTCAGTCTGGTAAGGGAGGTATCAGTGTATCTCACAATACAGTCACCAAAGACCAGTATAGTGGGTTGTGTGGCAGTCTGCTTAAGGGCTTAGAGGTTGAGACATTGTGAGATGTGGCTGTATGTGTCCTTGGGGTGTGGTCTTTGTAGAGTGCTTGGGAGGTTGCTGACGGCAGCATATGAGAGGCCATTGAAGTCTGCATAGATTGCATTTAACAGCCCCGGCATATGTGAGTTTATGGGTTTGATCCATTGTCTGTGCAGTGTGTGTTTGATCCACTGTCGGCGGTGTGTGTGTGTCTGATCCACTGTCGGTGAAGTGTGTGTGTTTGATCCACTGTCAGTGAAGTGTGTGGGTTATTGGCAACCTGCTTGGAGACAAAGCTCTTGCATACAGACACTGATATCTCCAAAGACATAGTGTAATTACATCTCTCAAATACTGTGTCAGTCTGCTTAAGAATAAGGTGGCTGTTAGTAAGCATGAGACAACTGCTACATTGTCTCAGGATGCCTATTTCCACCAGGCCATTTACTGAGACATTAGGAAAGTGCACATCCATGGTTGTAGGTTCTCTTTTTGTAATCTCCGAGGGGCAGTGCAATCATGGTTAGGAGGTGCTGGGCTGGGAGGAGAGGTCTAGGACTGATCTAAAACAACACTCGGGTTAATGCTTCTCAGTGGACAAACTAGCAGCTGCTCTACACTCAGCTAGATACTTGAGAAAAAACAGCAAAATTGTTTTATATGTAAAATTACATCTCTAGGTGCCTGTATCTTACAGGGCACTGCAAACCACTGCTGCACAGCTCAGCACAGGTTATAGGAGAAGAGTTAGAAAGGAATCCAATCAGTAAACAGTAAAAATGTAATATTAACGCATGTGTGTGTGTATAGACACCTATGCATATAGATAAGGCTCAGATCCTGCAGCAATTCACAATTATCTCACTTTTCTGAGTGATACTACAAGGTTAAAGTGCCCATAGTAATGACATGCAAGCAGAAAAAGAATGCAGTAGAAATGTAATGACTGGGGGGGGTCAGATCCTGCAACAATTCACAATTCTTTCAATATACTAAGTGATACTACAAGACAAAAGTCCCCAGACTGAGTAAAATGCAACAGAAATGTAAAAAATGAGGCTCAGATCCTTCAGCAACTCACAATTCCCCCTCTATTGTGAGTGATACTTCAAGACTAAAGTTTCAGACCAACTTAAAAATGCAAACAGATGACCTTTGCTTAAAACACGAAAAAATGCAGAAAAGAATGATTAACACACTTAATATTACAGTGAATACTAGTTGAAATGGGATGATATGAAACTGAGGCTAACACGAGTTTCAAGAGTCTAATGGGAGTGCCTTAGCAGTTTGCGCTATCACTGTTCTGTAGAAATAACTCTAGGAGAGGCTTATAAACAGTGGCAGCTCATGGCATCGGATTGCAGTCCCCCCAGCTGTGTGAAGAAAAGAAAAGAACATACATTTTGTTTTGCAAAATAAAAAATATAAATTAAACTGGCTGGTTAAACTTAAGTGCTCTAAGAGAGTCCAACTGACTCGCAAAGTCCCGGAACTCGAACTGTGCATGCTCCACGAGTTCCAGGTTTTTGTGCATGCTACACGAGTTCCGGGTTTTTTTTTCTTTGTTTTTTGTTTCTGTAAATCTGGACTCGGACTGTTGTAACAGCAGACTAGAACGGAGAGTACTGCATCCGTGTTTGATGGCCAGAAGTCTGTGCGGTTAACCACACAGTAAAGTGGAAGGGGTCAGACTGCCACGTCCGCAGTCACGTACGTGACGTGGATGGCAGGATGGCTACTAATTGGTTCTCGCTCTCTTTCCAAAAATGAGAGTGAGAACCAATCAGTACAGGCAGTGCACAGTACTTTTCATTAGTCTACAGTGGTGGTGCTACCATTGCCAACAGCTTTTTTGGGCTAAATAAATCCAAAAATTGAGATATGAATTCCTAAATCCTCCGGATGTTAGCTACTTAATTTCTTTGTTGTTTGTGTTTGTGACGGAGACGGACAGTCAGTCACTGAAGATTATTAGAGGTAGAAGGGTAAGGAAGCCTTAATTTTAATTACGTTTTAACTATTAATGGGGAAATTAAGTTATGAGGCAGGCCAGGAACATGTTGTTGTTAGTTTTTCGGCTTTTCCCGGTAAGGGGTCGCCACAGCGGAACTCCGGTCTGCTAATGATTGGCAGTAGATTTTTACAAAATGCCGAGGTGCCAGCTCGACACCCAACCTTCAACGAAGGCATGCCCATTTATGCACGCATGTCTTTCAAATGCTACACAACCGTGGGGAGGACATGCAGACTCCACACAGAAGGCACTCCCCAGCCGAGAATCGAACGGGAGAACCTCTTGCTGTGAGATAACGCTACCACCGTACCACCGTGGCATCCCAGGCAGGCCAGGAATATAATGATTTATAATGGATTTATTACGAGGAGAGATTCAAAGATATTGGATGAGTTAAACTTATCTGTAGATTGGAGGGGGCTGGTATTAGGAATGTGGCTCAAATACACAAATACTGAAGACTGCAGGAAGATGGCAGGATGCTGTATCACAAAGAAAACTGTCAGCAAATAAGACACCATTGAAGAATAGGTATGGCACATGGATAATTGCATGCTAACAGCAGGGGATTCAGAATTGAAAGAGTCAAATGACCAAATTAAGTAATGGTTCTGTCAATGATGACTGTACACAGTCATAGACCAGTTGCACATATTTCCTTAAAACAAGATTCTATGGTACAAACACATGGCTCTGCAAATTGAACTTTTTCTTGCTCAGACATTCCAGTAGACTGTGAAAGCTAACTGTATGACTTCTGGTAAACAATAAGAAATAAAATATGTTTATTTTGATCACATGTGATTACATTGACCTGTGTCTTTACAAAGATTTCCAAACGATTGAGCTGAAGCATATGTGCTGAGAGATGTTTTCTGACATTTTTAAGTATATGATGCTGTTCTGCACATTGAACTGCCGACTGGTTGAGGGTTTTCGAAAAGCGGTGTTCATCATCTTGTTCTGTAGTAAAGCAACATTTTCTGTATTCTGTGTATATGTGGGTGGACAGTTGGCATATTTCTTTCTGGTGCCCTTTTCCGCAGATTAAAGTTTCTGAAAAGCATGTGTATTGTCTTCTACACAGTGCTGGGTTATGGGCCTCATGGGCCTGGAGATGAAAATTGAGAGCCTCTTTATTTGAATAGACAACTGAACAGCAGTTCACACCAAACTGGGGAGTAGAAGTAACAGGGCTTCAGCCCTTCTGGTATACAGACCTAGGGTTGTTCATTTTTGTTATGTGCCTGCTGGGCCATTTCAGTTATGTAAAAGATGTTTTACAGTTCCTAAAATTCCACGAGATTTTGCAACAAAATGTTATACAGGTAACAGATAAGTGAGAGGTTCAGCTGTAATGGAACAATATTCACTATGACTAGTTTAAGGATAAACTCTGTATGGGGTGTGTATACTGGCTTCTGAGTTTATTTTCTAGTTTGACTTGTACAGCTGATTGTTTGTTTTTTCTCATCTTAATTCTGCAATTGTGTTTTCCAGTGTCTGATAACATGCCATACTTAATTCTACAAAGTACAAATAGTAGTACATTTTACATATATTAAATGAATATGTCAGATGCAGAAGTTGAGTGTGGGATGTGTGCTTGTCATAGCAGATTTCTCTGTAGCTTAAGGAAGTCTGTTGCTGCCCTGCCATGCAAAGGATGATTAGCTGTTTTGTTTTTTAAATGGTGTTTGTATGTTATTCGGACTTAGGTTATAGAAATTATGATTTTTCATATTTTGGTAAATAATTTTGCAAGGGAGCATCTGAATGTGCTAAGTAATACCTCATTTGAAGACAGTATTCATAGTTCCAATATGGTATAGGAACTATGCCTGTATGTTGTACACATGTACAGATATCAAAGTTTGTTTTGGACTTAGGCTATGGTAATTATGAAATTATTGGTAAATAACTTTGCAAGGGAACATGTCAGTGTGCCAAGTAATACTTCATTTTGAAGACAAGTGTTACTCCTTAGAACATGGTAAAAGAACTGTTTCTGTGCACTGTACACATGTACAGATATCACAATTTTAGTCCTGTAGGATTATGAAAATTATAAATTTCCAATACTTCTCATTATTATGCCCATATCTTTGCAAGGGAGCATGGTGATGACACAAATGATACATCATTTTGAAGCTGACATTGAGACACACAACTTGTAAGCTGATATGTAGCCTCTGTCTGACATAGGTGATGAGATATTATGCTTTCTTTATTTATCAGTTATGAGAAATATTATATTAATCATATTTCTGTGAATATCTCCATAAAGGAGCATCACACAGTAATGGTTAAGGTATCATTTAAAGCTGACATTAATATAAATTAAATACAAATTGTATGGGTCTACATGGTACATTGGCCAAGATATTCTGCTTTGCTTTTCCAAAAAGGTAAAAAATATGCACAATATCTGCATTCCTTGCCAAATATTTAATAATTACTTTGATGTGCACTATCAACATTTACATTGTTGGAAAGGTCAGTGTCTGCTGAACAACTTTCACGTTTACATTTTTAGTCTAGCTATTATAGTTAAAGAGTTATGAACATTTGTTTTCTGTATGGTATTACAAATAGATTTTCTGAAAATTAGCTCAGGCTGCACTGTTGTTCCTATGGTGGAATTAAGCAGGCAGCTTTTTCTGAGCTGCTCCAGCGAACTATGCCCTGCAGGACTGGAAAAAAAAAAAGCTTATGCAACTGTGATCTCACTGCAAAGCCAAAAAGATGTAAAAAAACATTGAGGGACTTGTCAGTTCTGGGTGCTGGAATCAGGGATGTTACATTCTAAGAAGTTCCACTCATTGAATGATAGAGCTAACAGTTTTCTTAGTATCTCATCCTTGTTAAATATGACTCGTAAGAATGGTGAATAAAAAGCAAATGCTATCACATTCCTTTAGACTTTTGCCATCCATATATCCAGAACATAATATACAATCCAAATATTACTATTTTGAGAAAGAACACGAAGAGAATGCATGCACTCTAGGCACACATTACACATACATATATTCAAATAGTATAGGCAGAGGCAGTAATGCCCTTCTAGCCTGCCAATAGCAGATATTTTCCCAGCTTAGCAGCTTGGTTCATAGATGACCATAATTGCCTAGACTTGCTTCCCAGTATGACTGTGCGTCTAGATCAAAAGCCCAAGATAATCGTATTGGGTGAGAATGCATTTAGGATTTTTAATATGATGTTTTTTCTAGATGATTTTTTTAAGCAATGAAAATCTGTTAAGATGACATAATCACTGACAGTCAGCAACTTTAATTAAAGTCCCAGTTGTTGTGGTTTTGACTGAGCATACATAAAATGACCACTTTGAGCCTGTTTTATAATTCCAGTGAAAGTATACTAGCAAATGTACTTTCCTTTTTTTTTTTTTCTTCTGTCCTCTAGGAATAAATGTTTACATATTTTGCAGTCTTGGTTTCTGCACCTATAGTAGCAAAATGTAAAGTAACTTGTTGAGAGACATTATGCACTAAGAAGAGCTGCTCAGTTTTCAGTTTCAGCCTCGTGACAGTGAGTAATAAATGGCATATATAAGGTTTTATAGTATTTTAAGCTAATTTCTTGAGATGAACAAATTAATAATTAACTATATACTGCAATGGTTTAATACACTCCAGTGAATCATGCTAGCTTCAGGCTACATCTGCCAAACACAGCTTCTCATCAGGTGCAGAAACAGAGTACGAAGTACTGTTTGCAGCATACTGCAGAGGTATGTCTTCAAACCGACGTGTATACACATGTAACAATGTGCTGTGTAGAGTATTCAGCATGTGCCATAGTGACTGAGCATTTATTTCATGTAAACTGGTAAGCATGGCCAGCATTGATCCCACTGTACCATAACGCCGCCCATTTCTAGTTGGCCACACCCCTTCCCATTGACCCCAACCATTCAGCTGTCTCCTGCAGCCCCCCCTTTGATTTGAAGTCACCAGCTGCCACTGCTTATAAACTCTAATTTACAATAGGAGTGTCAGGTAAAAACCACCAAGTTTAAAATTACAACAAGAATTTGATGGGTGGGTGAGAAAAAAATCAATGCATTTAAATAGTAGTTTTCTAAGCCATAGCTCTCAACTGTACAGTTTTTCACAGAATGTCCAGATTTTTACCTCATATTTTTGACGTGTTCCTCCTAAAATCTGTACTTTTCTGGTAGCTGAGGATTGAAGTAATTGAATAATGACAAACATTTTAGTTTAAGACTTCACATCCTTCAGAAAAATTAATGTAATGTAAAATCCATCATTCTATCAACTTTCTAAGTTTGTAAGAGCAGTATTTAAAATCTGTCCCTATTTGTCCCCCATCATTTTAGACTTTGTTCAGATTTTTTCTCTAAGAGGTTGAGAGGTATGCTCTGAGCTCTTGTAGCTGAAGAAGAATGTAGGTGACTACCTTAAATAAGAAAACATTTTTTCATCTCCTCCCACAAATTAGCCAAATCCAATTCCTATTCAGTCAATGAATGTAAAAGGAGTGTTTCCTAACTCACCCTAGCCAGCAACTTTTAAAACTTCAAAAAAAAAATCTGCAGTAAAGCAAAATGTAAAATTCAGCAAACTGTAATATAATAAGACAAAACAAAAAGCAGGGGGAATATGCAAACCTTAAATGTAGAAACTCAAAAAATTAATGCAGTCAAACAGCAGTTTTAAAGTCAAAGCTCTTGTCAAGAGCATCTATGGGATTCAGAAAAACTGGGCTGTGTTTGCATATAGTGCCTACCACAAGTAGGTTTGTTTATGAGATCATGAAAATGCTATTCAGAGACACAAATTAGTTCTTTGTGGCTAAAGCTATGTCTCTGTATCACGTTTTTACCAACTGTACTAAAAGCCCACTGCAGCAGTGTCCTCTGGCATACCATGTGTTGCGTGACATAGGCACCATACCTCTGAACTCTGCATAACTTTGTAAAATATCCCAGATGTTTTCTCATATTTTTGCTCTGCCCTTCATAACATTTTAAATGTTCTGGTAAACTGCTGAGGATTACAGCCAGTCAATAATGCCAGACACTACAGTTTCATACTTCTTATTATTTAAAGGCAGGTTTTGAATCAAGTGAGTTACAGTTGTTGTTGTTGTTTGTCTTTCGGCTTTTTCCCGGTAAGGGGTCGCCACAGTGGAACTCCGGTCCGCTAATGATTGGCAGTAGATTTTTACGAAACGCTGTGGTGCCAGCTCGACGCCCAACCTTCAACGAAGGCACACCCATTTACGCACGCATGTCTTTCGAACGCTACACAACCGCGGGGAGGACATGCAGACTCCAAACAGAAGGCCCTCCCAAGCCAAGCTGAGAATCGAATGGGAGAACCTCTTGCTGTGAGGTAACAACGCTGCCGTCATACCACCGTGGTATGACAATCAAGTGAATTACAGTAATATTTGAAAATTGTCCTCAATTGTGGCCATTTATCCCCTCATTTACTTTTAAGGTTTATCAAGAATTCTTGAGCAATGACACTGATTTAGATATTTATATATATATATATATATATATATATATATATATATATATATATATATATATACACATACACACACACACACACACAGTCATCCAACTTTATTCATGACCCTGCAAACATGCACACACTGCCAGAAACATGCACACACGCACACACACAAGCACACACCACCCCACATCTCCATTCCTTAGCCAACTGTGATAATTTACGCAGCCCAAGTGATTTTCTGAATCACTTGACAATGCAAATCAGCAGCCACAGATACTTTTTAGGGAAGAGTACACGACTAATTAGCAGTATCTACTACCGACAGTTACCTCATTATCATGTAGCATCACCGGAAAGAAAACCCTTCATACTAACTCTCTGGAAAAAAATCACTGCAGTATAGCGGTACCCGAATTAGAAAGAGTGACTGAGAAGTGGTGGCTGCTCATAGCATAGCACAGTAACGCTTTCGGCCTCCCAGGTTACATCTGCACTGACATGTCATTAAAACAGACATAAAAATTCTACACATCTCCAGAAATTACTGGAAACATGCCACAAACAAAACTCTCTGTACTGACTGGAGTAATGTGCTGAGGTCAAATTCAGCACTCAAGCAGCATTTGAGTCCATACAGGTAGGATGCAAGTCTTGGGTACAGTTTGCCTGACTGCTGAAGTGAAGTACACTTCATTTTGAAAGTTTTACTAAGAACTCACAAGAGATTAACAATATGGCTTTTTACACAATGATATAAAATGGATAATTGTATGGGTATTTGACAGTGGCAATCTGGTGCATTATACTCTACTTCCATCTGGGTGGGTTTGCAACTTCTATTCAGAGTGTGCAATCCAGAATATTTGCTTAGAATACTTTTGCACTGAGCTGCTATTACTATAAGCATTTCATCTTCTTGGAGAAGCTTCTTTCACTAGGTTTATGCTTGTCCCTCCCCAACAAATTTTAGATTTGTATGCAGTTAAATGCACTTCATGACGACATGGTTGCATACTTATCTGCAGTTAAATACAGTCTGTAGTTTAAAGTCATGACACTTTTTAAAATTTTATGACAAATCTGTAGAAAAGTTTCAGAGTTATGGTCTTACTTTTTCAGTTACCAAAGGACAAATAAAATAAATGTATTATCTTTTTTTAAATATCATGGTATAAAATGAAATAAAATTACTTTTTCATCAAAATACAACATGATGCCAATCTTTTAAATTTAAAACTAGGAGTGTTGTACCATTTCATGAAGTTTTCATAAGAATATCTTCAACCTTTTGAGGAAGGCGCACATATGCGCAAACACACGTACATATACACACACTAAACAAAACAGTAAGTGGAGCACATTCTTTCTTGAAATGGTTAGTAGCAATGGAATTAGAATTTCATGCCACTGCTCTAAAGAAGGTAAAGTTTACACACACACCCAATCCTGTCATTGTTTTCCCATTTAATTTCCAGACAACATGCAAAAACACTAGGCGTTCTTTACTCATATGACAGGGACTTCACTCCTGTTGTTAACCTAATCAGTCTTGCTATCAGACTGTTATATCTAGCGTTTTATGATCTCACATATTCTATGCTGTAATCCACCTTAACGGGTAAAAGAGCTTTATTGTCATTAAGTTCAGCAATCTTCCTTAAAATACAATCAGACATTTTATTAGGCTTTATTACTGTGCTTGCATGCTGTTCCTGAGGAGTTACTCTGTCACAAGCAGCTGTTCTTCTCCTTAACTTTTATCTGCTGTAACCTTTGCTCCATCTTGATAAGTATAAGAATCATTTCTTTTTCTCTGGACACTGCTCAACATGTACAGTGCAATTGTATATCTGCATTAACTTTCAGAAGCTTCTTTCATTTGTTTCTGTACTCCTCTGTTTTGCCCTGGTGTAATCCATATGAAAATACCTCCGATTTGTTTAGAAGTTCTTCCAGTAATTTCCCAGCGAGACGTTACTCCGCCTCTCAAACTGTACTTGTCATGCTATAAAGGTAATGTTGTCACCAGATTATCGTTTTATGAATTTAACACTTAAACATAAGCCACAACTTCCTCCCACACACACACACACACACACACACACACACACACACACACACACACACACACATAAATCTAATCCACTTCCCTTCACCTCCAAACCCTCTTTCTCTCCCTGGCATCTTAAACCAGTTACTTTTCTGAATGTTAAAACGTGTTGCTAATATTTTAATAGTTAAGCAGTTTAAACACAACGTGCAGCTGTACAACTGTCACAGTTAAATAACTACAGTAAAGTAACTCCTTCCAAACTGACATCTGAAAACCCAAACTTGCAATGAAATAAATCTCTCCTCCTACTGATAACAGAAATGAGTAAATTAAAATAAAATGTATGGATGGTACACTGTTAAACAGTTAATTTTAATAAAGTAACTAATACCAACAAATGTCACAATTCTGACACAGTCTATACCTGTGTGTACAAGAATTCCAGACAAAGCCAAAAATAATGGAGGAGACAAAGGCACAAACTCAGGGATACATTTTAAATATTGCTCTTACAAACTTAGAAAATTACTAGAACAACAGATTTTTCATTAGTGTACATTTTAGAAGGGTATTAAATCTGAAACTGAAATGTTTGTCATTATTTTGTGATTTCAGTTCTCGGTGATTTGCCAGAAAACCACAAAATTTACAAGAAATACATAAAACAAATATGAGGCAAAAATCTAGACATTTGAAAATGAGACTCAGTCCCCTAACAATCTAGGGTAAGAATAACAGAGGTCTCCATTCTTGCTCTGCTTTCTCCTCCATCAAGGACATCCCTAGCTCACATACATCAACATATCTATCTACACATGTAAAAAGAGAGAGAGAGATTCATAAGTAGTTACGACATGTAGCCCAGGAGACCCATTAAGAATCCTAGCCTAAATTCCCAGTTATCCCAAAGCACTTTCTGGTTAAGTGACTTGCTCATTAACAGCTCACAGACTTAGCCCTCTGCACTAACTTCTAGATTTATTCTCTAAATCCTCCAATCTCACCTAACATTTCAGTAAAAATGACTGAACAATACACATTTTCTACCAAGCTAATATTGTTCTCCCTTTACAATATGACACTCAGAAATGTATGTATAAAGAGTGCCCCAATTTTTGGCCTGTTACTCATAACATTTGTAGTTTTCTGGTGAATCATTCAGGACTGAAGTCATTAAATAATGACAAACATTTGAGTTTCAGACTTCATATCCTTCATAAAATATGTGCCAATACAAAACCTGTTACTCTATCAACTTTCTAAATCTGTAAGAGTAACATTTCTAATCTGTCCCTAATTTAGGGCCATTGCCCACCACCATTACTTCTGGCTTTGTGCAGCAGGTTGAGAGGTATGCTTTCCAGTTATGGCCCCAACAGGTCTATATTATATAAGCAAAAGCACTGAACTGCGAGCGCTATATAATCGAATCACAATCCCCGAAAACCCAAAATGTCGAACACATGGATCAACGATTTTTTCCCAGGAAAAATTGCTGATCCGTAAAAAAAAAATCAATAAAGTGGGGGGCTGTGCCTCCCAAGCCCCCTACTTAAATATACCAACTCTGAGATCGCACCACAGTGGAGGAAATGGCAAAGTCACGAAAATGGCCCAGTGATTTTTTTTCCCTAGGAAAAAAATCACTGTTCTGTGCTTTCGGTATTTTGCCATTTCGCGTAATGACGTTCGACTAAACAGCGTTTGCAATTCATTGCGTTCACTAAAATAATAGGGACCCTGGCCCCAACAGTACTTTCCTTCCCTATGCAACAAGAGGACAGTTATCTGCCTGCTGCTAAGGAGATAACATTTCCTTCCTACATTCTGCTGGCCTTCTTGTAAGTTGTGCGACAATCTGCTGTACAATTCAGATAACGGGGAGAATAGCTCAAAGCTCTGGCAGAAATAACCTCACACATGCTGTAAAAATTACAAGCCCTGGGTGAAGTGAAAGCTCCTCCTTCAAATGAGTAGAAATTTAGCATGGAGAGATATGCAATTTCAATTACACATGCACATGTATTCAACTCGTAACTACACAGACACACTCACAGACACACACACACAGACACTCTCACACACATACTCACACTCACACACTCAACACACTCTCACACTCACATTCTCACACTCACATTCTGCACAAACACTCACACCTATACATATTTACACACACACACACACACATTCTGCGCAAACACTCACACCTATACATATTTACACATATACACACACACACACAGCATCTAAGCATCTATATATACCTTGGTCACAGAATGTCCTACTGCTGGATTAATTTTCCAAAATGAAGTCACCAAAAATCAATATGCACATATTTTTGCAGTATGGAAATGCTCTCTGTGGCTCCCATGCTCTTTATGTTGGCTGCATTGACAGTCTCCTATAGCTACTGCAATTCCAAAATGGCTCAATACCAGAGAAATATAAAATATTTGAAATTCCACACATATACATCTATATAAAACATGTATAAACAACACATCACACATGTATCCGGAGAGAAAATGATATAAAACATTCTGTATATATATGTATTCACAAATTATACAAAAAGTAATGTAAGTCAACCCTAGGAATGAAAATAAAGGCAATGCTAAATAATGTAATAATAACAATAATAATGTAATAACAGCAACCATCGCTGTGTAACAACACTTTCCAAATAGTGCTTCTTATAAGGCAATGCATCTCAATTTCATGAAACAAACAAAAATACCTTCTTAAAGGTCACATGAGCAAAACAACACATTGTGGCTAATTTAAAATAGCTAAAAACTGTTTATTGTTAACAAGGGCAACAATAACCAAAAATTGTGTCTTGTTTTTAACTAAATGGTTGGGCTGCTCTATGGAAACTTTCCAATCACAACCCAGATCAACTTGCCGTTACACTACATAACAAATAGTAAATGACGACAGTGGTACAAAACTACAAGGCAGTCCAGTACAGATATTCACTACAAATTTGCTACAAACTTTGGAAATATACAAAGACTTAGCATAGCTATACAGGAAACATGTATAGAAAGGTAGGTACTGTTTCAGTCAGAGTAGCAAATCAGAAAGCAATAATAGACTGAACCAAAAATGAACACAGTAAGACAGAAAGCATCATATACTTGGGAAGAAATGCATTCCTAGGTATTGTGTCTAAAGTACTGGCATTCTGTGCTATAGGCAAGATGGACTTGTAGATCTACTCTAAAAGCCAGATAGCCAATTTCATTCCTAGGGATATACGACCTAGGTTCCAGTTGGCTAAGACAACTTTACTAAAGATGTTTCATCTAGTAACAAGTACAAAGGTGGACCCATTGAGTGTCAGTACTTAATTACCAAGAGCTCTGAAAAACAAAAAAAAAAAAATCCTTAAAATTTTAATTAACAGGAGAGGCCAACAATTCACATGGAACAATTTCAGTTTCACTTTTAAGGTTAGGTTTAAAAGGAGAGGAGTGACCCATACAGTGAAGGTCAGCCTAGTCATACATCATAGGATGGGTTGAGTGTTATGACTGGCACAGTGTACTCCTTTTTGTAAATAAAAAAATGTTTTTTTAAAGCTACTCTGGAGTTAAATAATTAGTAGATTACAGATCCTGTAGCAGGTTTTGAGTTGGTGTATAACCTATTTATGGTGATATCTACATATTGTTTAACTGAAAGGGGGAGGTCCAGATATGTTCCCAGCTACTCCTAAGATGTACAATGGACCATCAAGAGTTGAAGGAGTTCCACTGTAGATGAAGCGGTTGTATGTTGCTGAGTCACTCTGATGTACACAAGTGCATGCCGTCTTTTCAGTAATGACTGGCATTGTGACATACCCAACTCTAGATATTTAGAAAGTCCTTCTGGAGGTGGAATTGGACTGATTTGCTATTTTTACCAGACTTGCATAAGATTTATCTTTTCTGCCTTTTGCTCACTATCTGAAAAATAGTCCCTACTGATGCTGAACAGGATATAGTAGGTATCAGAAAATGAATGAATGAACAAACAAATTAATGAATAACCACAAGCTCAGATTTATATGAACTTACCCAAAGATCTCACTTACAAAAGCATGCAACATCTCTGTCCCTGTATTCAAAGTCCTTTGCAAATTAAAAGAAAACACAGCTGTACAAGTCCAGCTTGGTTACTGTACTCCAGGTAGGTCTATACGTGCAATTACGTTTCAAGCTTACAGTGAACAAAAAGCAAGTTTTTCCTAAGAAATAACAAATGGTGTATTTTGCTTCTGACAAGGTGCACTGCTGCCCAACAGACTCCTCAAGCAAGTAAACTTGTGGCACAAAAATGCAATACATAATTAGATGGCCCCTTTAAGTTAATGGTTGTTAGTTTATGAGGCAAGAACACAATTGATGTTGTACTTGCACTGTTTAAAATTAAAGTGACAACAAACCACAAGGTTAATGTGCTTGATTAAAACTAATTTATATCAAATGACATGCTGCTCAGGATGGAAAATCTCAACTTACTATGCAAGCATCAAGGCATAGAAATTACCAAACTAAGTATTACATTCTCTAGTTCTTGTATCGTCTCCGTTTGGTTAAGTAAAACAATATTTCATGATTGAGTAGCTTATGTGAAAAGTGCACAATGAAATATCTTACACACATGCACCTTTTATTACATAAAATATATTTGCTAAGAACTAAGTATGATTATTAAGATATTCTGCAATTCTTTTGGGTGTGACCTTATGGACAGTCCAGTGCTTCCCAACATTCACTTATTGCCATTTAGAAGAATAGCATACTAGACATACTATATATCAAAAATCCAGCCATACAATGTTTGTACAACACTGCTTTCATTTTCTATTAAAATGTTTTACTGCCAACAATACTATCTAGACAGAAACAAACAAAAAATAAATAAAAATCAACTGCATATAAAATAACACACAAACCGTACACTGCTCCATACAGCTACAAAGTACACAAATTGTACTAGCCACTGCAAGACAATTCATGATTCATAAATGAATAAACATCTGGGAGACTCCAATAAATATGCAAGACACTGGATTGCAGTGCACATTCCTAAAATAAATCTACTAACACAAAATAGGAATGGCTTGACTAAGCACAGAAGCTCCAGCCACACTGCTGTAGGTTACAACCCCCTTCTCCATCCTCCAAGAAGGGAGAAATGAACAAAGTGTCTCAGTCATTATTACCCTATGCTTGCATAAATAATATGTGTGGTGTACGATTCTATCAAATATAAAGAATTACTTGGAAATTTTAATGGCCCACATTTTCATTTTTAAAAGCATGTAATTTCACAATATTATTTAAAACATGTTTGCAATAAAAGTCCTAGAAGCACATAATACACACACATGCACGTACAGATACACACACATACACACATATACATGCATTTATATATATAGGGAAGCAGTTCAACCATCAGTTCAGTTTCATGTCAAGGACAGTGCAAACTGAAATGCACTAGGGCACAGGCTTTACCTCATTCAAAGAACATTTCAAAGGTGTTTGGAGAAGATGGCTAGTGCAGTCCAGTACCCAAGCTACAATGTCAAAAGTAAATCACTGATCAGGGCAGTGGAATGATCATGAACAACTGGTGCCACTTGAAGATACTTCAGAGGAAGTAACTAGAGAAAGATCATCATTAGCCATCAACAGCACTGTATCAAAGGAAAGGGCTTCTGCAGTACTTCTGGCAGCCACAAGGGTTGAATAATACAACAAGGTCAGACCGTTGGCATCTTTTACACGGAAGGGGTCCAAAGAAAACGGTACAATACTACAGTTAGTTACATGAAAATAAAAGTGTATTCAAGTGGCTGAAGTATGCATATAATGTGAAGTTCTGTTCCTCCAACGATCTGCTCAAGTGAGAAGGTCTGCATGGACAAAAATGGCATTCAGACAGGCAGCGGTCTATTACTAGGAAATACCCAACCTGTGCCCAAACTTTTGTGGATATGTCCCTTGTTATTCTTTCTGACCAAAGGCAAAATAAACAAACAACGACTGCCGAAAAAAATAGTAAAGCGGCATAGTTTACATAACACCGTAATACAACATAAATTGTTTTAATAATTTTGTACCCAGGAGATATTATGGAATTGCATAACAGCACAACAACCAACATAATCCGTTCTGACTATGCTACAACTTATATGTCTAACCGTTTCTGCTACAATTGTGACATTGCAGAAATCACAACAAAATGCTAAAGGTTTTCATTTTAACATCTCCTAAACAAAGTTAAGGCAATGGCCAAAAACAAAACGCACAACCTACCCGTATTGCCCTGGCATTTTCCTTGCAACTCAGTGACAATATTCCAGAGTTTTGCTGTAACATGCATTATTTTCAATGTATACTGAACAGCTGTTTGTCTGTACAAGCACTGCAAGTATATGGTAGAAATTTCCCTATAGATGGCTCCAAATCTCTATACAAACACACGAATCCCTGTAGATGTGGGAACCCTGGAACCGTATGAAAAATCACAGAAACAGCATCCATCCCTTCTTCATTCAATATGTCTTACAAGAATAGCCCAACAGGGATTCTACCGTCAGTCACAAGAACACCACCTTAAATTTCAGCTGAGGTGCACATATACAGGGCAGGCAAAAATAGCCTTTGCATGGAAATGCAGAAAGGCTGCTGGAAATGTAGCTTGCCTTTCTGTATTTCAGCACTGGTAAGGGGAACAGCTGACAGGCGCTATCTGCAAGAAAACAGAGTACAGGCGCGATCCGCTAGTCCTGAGACAATCCAGGCGGTCCTGACAGGAGAGGTAGCAGACTGATCCTTACGGGTTCTGGCCTTTGGGCAGGGAGCATCTTTGCTGCGGCCAATAGAGCTGGCGAGCTTTTCTCCAATGGGGCACCATGGACAGCTCGGGGTCCTTCACATGCAAGTGAAGCACGTGACTGCAAGCCGCCTTCCGATTGGCTGCTCGTGATCCTTCCTCGCTGAGCTCTGAATGACGCAGATGTCATTTTGTGAGTCAGTGAGGGAGGATCGCCGCGGCGTTGCTTTGCATCTCATTCAATTACTCCCCAAGCCTCAAGCAGATTTTTTTTTGCAATACTTGTCTTGCACTGGTGGGGGTGACTAACATCTGGGCGGGGGCGGTGTTTCCTAGCTTGTTGTCATGTTGTGTGGGTGTTGAAAAGGGGGTAGGAGGAAGTGGAAAATGAGAGGGCATTGGACATACCTCACCTGTCACAGCAGTTCCTGATTTTGTTTGACAAAACCTCTCCCCCCTACATTTCATATTAACATAGTGAAGCAAGAGACTTGGCTGACAGTAACATCTAACACAAACTATGACATTTACCGGTGTTTCAGGCTTTTTAGAAACTACTAGTAAACGTGGTCTTCCGATATCTTAAATTGATCTCTTGATTATTATATTGGGGGGTGTACCGCATGCAGCTTTTTAGGGTGACTGTGGAGGTTGCCAGATTGGATCCATTGACGAAAAGAATTAATGCGCATTTATAAGGTGCGATCATACCTTTCAGTCTCTTAGAGCAAGAAAACTGGGCAAAACCTGACATAATGGGGGGAACAACGGCCCCAAAATAGGGACACGTTTTTAAATATTGCTGTTATAAAGTTAGAACGTTGCTACAATAACAGGATTTGTGTTAGCGTGCATTTTCGGAAGGACAGGAAGTTTGAAACTCAAATGTATGACATCATTTAGTGACTTTAATCCCCAAATCATTCCATGATTTGCCAGAAAGCCACACATTTTATGAGGAGCAGACAAAAATATGACGCAAAAATCTGGAAATTCTGTGAAAATTTGGACAGTTGAGAAGCATTGGGTGCAACTTCAGGCAGTCCGATGGTTAGCGGCAAACAAGGGACATCCCTGAAAGGAATGCTGTCAGAACAGTTAAATCTCAGCTTCACACACATACAAGACTGGAAACCATGAAGATTATGGGTGAAAATGTCCACTGGGGGCTGGGAGGACACTGTGCAAGGAAGCAAGTCCAGCAGCACAAAGGGTCACCTAAGGTAACAACGAATAACTAGGGTGGGAGTAGAGGCTGGGGCATAAAAGCGAACACTTTCGCATGCGCGAAAGTTTTGTGGCAAGTGGGTAACGCAAGAAAATACCATGAAAACGGTACGGAAACTTGTGATGTAACAGGAAGGTCGTGTGCACCATCGGAGAACAACATTTATGGGCTAAAGTCCGGCACAGGAGTGGAAAGAAAATGCCTTAACGAGAAGACTTATTCTCCCATTGGTCAGTTAAAGGATGATCAAAAGACCACTGGAGATTTCTATCGGAGTAAAGCACCAAAACCACTATACTCGTACAGCTTTAAAGAAAGAAAGAGGTGCATAGATAGGAGTTGGCAATGTCAGCTGGTAAGTCTGCATTCCAAAGTACACGTTTCTTAACGTTTGATTTTCAAAACAAACAAGCTGATGGTTATAGTTACATTTTTGCGTTTTAAGATACATAATGATTTGTGAGTTTAGTAAAAATAAGTAAATAAAAATAAAATAAATAAAAAGTAAAATAAAAAAATGAAACTCTGTGATATTTATCTATAAGCATGCAAAGTCCCCCTCAAAAATTTGGAACATTACCTCTCACATCGAACAAATGGGTAAAATATGTAGAACACTTACTAACGATTTCAGCTAAGAAACTTCCGACATGGTTATTAACCAATTCTTCTTACTTAAAAAGAGTTAGTTTAATAGAGTTTGCATCACACCTTTATAGCATGAAGCTGAGTGGAAGATGAGATTTTTAGGATTCAAAATTAAATTTTCACATAATTAGAAGAGTTAGGAAGTTAATATGCTGTTATTATTATTATTATTATTATTACTATTATTATTAATATTAATTGCTGCTTGCCATTCTTTTGTAATTTTCTACAAGAGTCCTTCTTAATTATTTAAAATGGACAGCTATATAATGTATATGTAAGGTACTGGACCTTTCTGTTGCGTTGTATCACAGTACCTATTTCTAAAAACATGTAATCAGTTTAACTAATATGCACTGAATGAATGAAAAGCCATTTGTAAGTCCGTAGGGTTAAAGGAAAATTACTGCACAATCCAGATAAATGTGTGGTTGTAGTGCATTTAAAAGCAGACTTCATTTTCTGTTTTATATAATTACAGATATTAAAAGGAACTTCCATTAGGTGTTGTCATAACGGTTAAAGTGTTTACCTAACAGACACAAGGTATAGGGTTTGATTTGCCATCTTAAGGGAAATTGGATAGGCTTAAAATGTCCCACAAAGGTAGCTAGCTTAGTACAAACTTATGAACCTAACTTTGACAGCACTGGGTTCTTTGCAGTTCACACTATTTATTCATTCTAACTATAATGCAGAGGTTTAATATGGCAGAACTCAAATAATCTCGTAAAAGATTTTGGTCTGACCAGGACTTGTAAATGAAAAATCAATGTACTGCTCAAACTGTAAGGACAGTTCAAAGTTTATCGGGAAGTTATACTGGTAAACATTCACATCCATGTTGCATCAAATTTATAGCCAAGATTTGCCACTTTGCCACCTAAAATATTTACAACAAATGGGTGAACTGTGCTTTGACACAACTGGCAGTTCAACTGTATTATTCTACAAAAGAAAGTTTCAGTGTAAAAAAAAATAAATAACTGCATTCTCTGAGGGGGGGGGGGGTTGCATGATATGTCTCTGTGCTCTAAATAACACATTCTGAGACTTCTTCATCTTGGAGCTAAGGCACTTTTTACATTTGCTGCAGCCCCAAACAAAATAGGCAGCTTTTCCACCCCAGCACTATAAGCCATACAAATACCAGGTAATATTAATTTGGCACATTTTGAATGTAAATTCCTTAAAAAACAAATTTTCATATGCAAAATGAATTATATAGTCAGTAGAACTGGGGTGGTACTGGAGACATTGGAGGCAGGAGGGAATTGTTGAAATGTAGAGCTCAACAACAAAAGTAACTTAAACAAGGTAAAAAAAGAAAGAAAATAAAGGAAAAAAGAAAACACGTCATCATCCTCTCTTATTTCTGAACCATAATATTTAGGTCTACCAAATGTTGGTGGGACTGATATTTTTTAACAATGACCATCTAGACCCTTCCTCTGGACCTACAGCTAGGTTACATGTCATTTGTGACAGCTGAGGGAAGTGGTTCAGCTCCTTCAGATATTTTCAGTCTTTGGAAATAAAATTTCACTTTGAATTCTTCTGAGAAGCCTAGCGTTCTGAAGTGTTGAGTTGTAGAAACGCGTGGTCATTTTTGTCTTGGTCAACAAAGCAAAAATAAATTAATTAATAAAATAAATAAATGCATATGTGTGTGTGTGTGTGTGTGTGTGTGTGTGTGTGTGTGTGTGTGTGTGTGTGTGTGTATGCGTGTACATATGTGTATCTATCTATATATGAATGTGTGTATGTTATATATGTGTATGTATTTTAATATGCATATATGCACATATATGTTTATAAATGTGTTGAACATATGCATGTCTATCACATGTGTGTGTGTTTGTTCATAGGTTCATAGGTTGGTACTAGGCTATCAACCCTAGGGCCTATACAAGCCTAGCCATAACAATTCCCTGGCTATTTCTTCCCACACTATTTACCTCCCTGGAACCCTGTCTAGCTGACGTGATTCCCCGGGGTGAATTTCCTTTCTCCCATCCAATCGTCAAGTTTCCTTTTGAAGAGGGCCAAAGAGGCACTCTGCTTGACATGTATGGGCAGTCTGTTCCAGAGTCTGGGGAGTCTCTGGGTCAGGAACCTATCCCTCCAGCATGTTTTGTTTATTGTGATGACAAGGTTTAGATCCCTGAAGCGTGTGGCTCTGAGGGATTGGGATTTCTTTAAGTGTAGCATGTCCAACAGCTCTGGGTTTGACATGGCCTTGTATGTTAAGCAGAGATCGCCTCTGAGTAGACAATATGCGACAGAGTATAGCTGGAGTTTTTTAAGGTGGTCAGCGTAGGGCATCTGCTTTAGGCCTGTGATTTTTTAGTGAGGTATTTCTGCGGCCTTTCCAGTTGTTATAGATGTCTTGAGAGGTACATACCAAATGGGGCGTTGTATTCTATAATGGGTCTAATGAGGGATGAGTACAGCAGGACAATGACCTCCTTTTTTCTGGATGAAAAGCCCTTAGTGATGAGGTGTGCCACATAGAAGGATTTCCTGACTGTTGTGGCGATGTGGTTATCGAAGGTGAGACTACTGTCCACCTGTGTCCCTAAGTCTCTTATCACACCTTCGGTGTTTAGTGTACTGCCACCTGGCAATTCACAGGTACATGTTTTTTCCCAAAGGTGATGACTATACATTTCTTGGCATTGAGCTTGAGCCCATGGCTCTGGCACCAAGCATCTGTTTCTGTAAGGCTCTTTTGTAGAGTATCCACATCATTTGGGGATTCAATAATGGCTCCTAGTTTGCAGTCATCTGCAAACTTTGATAGCCAGAGTCCCTTAGTGTTGGCCTGTACTTCAGAGAAGCAGATGCCAAACAATGAGCGGTCCCAGGACTGAACCCTGAGGTACTCCACTTATTACTTGTGTGTGTGTAAGTGTGTGTGTGTGTGTGTGTGTGTGTGTATGCATGTGTATCTGTAGCTGTCTGTATACAAATATAAATATATGCCATTTGTTCTGTGATTACCCACTTAACCTAGTGTTAGGGTTAGCTGCACTATTACCTTTTAACTGCAAACTGAAAGAGGAACCACCAACTGAGCACAAGTAGGTGAAGCTGAACCCCCGATCATGTTTTCCATTTAAAACAACTGGTGTTGTGGTTTCTAAGTTTACCCAACAGTTATTTCTCTCTTTTGGGAGGTTTCTCCCTTATTTTTGTTTGTGCGACCATGAAGTTGGTATGTATAGGTTTAGCAGTGGAGTGCTTGTTCTTAGATGGGGTATGATTACTCTCTGCAAAAAAAAAATGCTTAAAATTATTTTTTTTTCTTTGGTTGATCTCTCACCCAGCTAATTCCTTGCTGTGTTGTAACTCAATAAATAATACTGGAAGCAACAGAGTCATGGTAGAGCCAGACATGCATATTGTAACAATGGACACTGATAAAGAAGGTGATAAAACATTCATTTTGTGCACTGTGTGGGTATTTTCTATATTCATCCTACCTGTGTCATCAAGTATTTGTTATCACTTTACACATGCCATCAATTAAAGAACTGCTACTCAAACTAGGAAAAACAAAAAATAAGTAATACAGTGGATATAAAAAGTGTACACACCCCTGGTAAAATGCCAGGTTTTTGAGATATAAAAAAATGAGACCACAATAAATCATTTCAAAAATGTTCCCACCTTTAATGTGACCTATAACCTGTGCAGTTCAATTGAAAAACAAACAAATCTGTTAGGGAAAAAAATATAAAAATTAAAAAAAATGTACAATATGCTGGTTGCATAAGTCTGCACACCCTTAAACTGATACTTTGTTGAGGCACCTTTTGATTTAATTACAGCATTCAGTCTTCTTGGGTAGGAGTCTATCAGCATGGAAAATCTTGACTTGGCAATATTTGGCCACTCTTCCTTGGAAAAGCAATCCAAATCTGTCAGATTGTGAGGGCATCTCTTGTGGACAGCCCTCTTCAGGTCACTCCACAGATTTTCTATTAGATTTAGGTCTGGGCTCTGGCTGGACCATTCCAAAACTTCAATTTTCTTCTGGTGAAGCCATTCTTTTGATGATTTGGATGTATGCATGGGGTCATTGTTGTGTTGAAAGGTAAAATTCCTCTTCATCTTCAGCTTTCTAGCAGATGCCTGAAGGTTTTGGGCCAAAAGTGACTGGTATTTTGAATTGTTCATAATTCTCTCTACCTTAACTAAAGCCCCAGTTCCAGCTGAAGAAAAGCAACCCCAAAGCATGATACTGTCACCACCATGCTACACCGTGGGGATGGTATTTTTTTGGTGATGCGAAGTGTTGTTTTTGCACCAAACGTACCTTTTGGAATTGTGGACAAAAAGTTCAACCTTGGTCTTATCAGACCATAAAATATTTTCCCACATGCTTTTGGGAGACTTGATGTATTGTTTTGCAAATTTTTATCTGGGCGTGGATGTTTGTCTGTGTAAGAAAAGGCTTCTGTCTTGCAACCCTACCCCATAGTCCAGACATATGGAGAATACAGGAGATTGTTGTCACATGTAGTACACAACCAGTACTTGCTAGAAATTCCTGCAGCTCCTTCAGTGTTGCTGTAGGTCTCTTGGCAGCCTCCCTGCCCCATTTTTGTCTTGTATTTTTATCAATTTTGGAGGGACATTGAGTTCTTTGCAATGCCACTGTTGTCCCATATTTTCTCCACTTTTTGATGACTGTCTTCACTGTGTTCCATGGTATATCCAATGCTGTGGAACTTTTTTTGTACCCTCCTCCTGACTGATACCTTTCAACAATGAGATCCCTTTGATGCTTTTTAAGCTCTCTGTGAACCATGGCTTTTGCTGTAGCAGGCAACTGAGTAAATGTCAGGAAAATCCTACTAGGACAGCTTAACTTTATTTGGGGTTAATCAGAGTATCTTTAATTGATGGCAGGTGTGTAGTCAACAAGACTGAATGCTGTAATTAAATCAAAAGGTGCTTCGACAAAGTATTAATTTAAGGGAAGGGTGTACACAATTATGCAACCAGAGTATTGTATGTTTTTTATTTTTTATTTTTTTTTCTCCTAACAGATTTGTTTGTTTTTCAATTGAGCTGTACAGGTTATAGGTCACATTAAAGGTGAGAAAAGTTTTGAAATGATTTATTGTGCTGTCATTTTTTTTATATCACAAAAAACTGGCATTTTATCAGGGGTGTATACACTTTTTATATCTGCTGTACATTCACTGCAGACAGAAAATACAACCCTCCAAAAGTTGTGTCCACGTAAATGAACTCACTACAAATGAAATATGTTAAAACTAAAATAAAAAAAAATCTAATAAAATAAAGAATAAAAATAAAGCATAGATCATGAACAGGTAGTTGGAAAACTGCATTACTAAATGAATTGACTCAACATTAAATGTCTAAAATAAGATTAAACTAACTAAAAAACTAAACTAATAAAGAAAATTAACAACAATTAACACATTTGACATCATCTGTATTGCACTAACAAAATAATAGAAAATAAGTGAAAGTCTTAAAGGACAACAACAGGATATTCAAGCAGATTGCTCAACCTGCTGTCTCTTTTAGTCCCTATTAGATGCTACAGCCTAAAAAATCAGAACAGCAGCTTTAAAAAGTAATCCACTCAACTGTTTTACCTCTTAGGCTTGCTACCTTTCCATACTGTTTTACTTTCACTTTGAAAACCATGTTGAAAATCCTCTAGCTGGCTCTTAAATGATGATGTCACATCTGCCAGAGCTCTTGCTGTAGTTACAGGGACGTTTCCTCCCCCAAAGTGATGTAAGCACTGCCTGATTTGCATGCTCTGTAGAAGAGCCAGTGGACCTCCCACATTGTGATGACAGCGCTGCCTTGCCCAGCCCCCTACACCCTATAAGGGTGAACAAAAGTCTCACTTCTGTTGATTGTCTATAACAGATTTATGTGAAATCTTTTGAAGAAGTTGCCAGTTCTGGGATTTGGGAGGCTGCATTTTTGAAGCCAGTAATCAATTTATGATAAATCTCTCTATCAAACTATAATGGCAAGTGCTAAGCAGCCGTCTTTGCTGGACATGCATGCATGGCAATAGCTGGGTTTGAATCCAAGTTTACATCTTTGTAGAGCAATGGAGCAAGTGTGTGTGTATGTGTGTGTGTGTATGCAAGCAAGGGGCAAGTGTGTGTGTGTGAATGCAAGCAAGGGGCAAGTGTGTGTGTGTGTGTGTGTGTGTGTGTGTGTGTGTGTGTGTGTGTGTGTGTGTGTGTGTGTGTGTGAATGCAAGCTGGGGGCAAGTGTGTGTGTTTATAGTGTATCATTTGTTAGCTATTTAACCAACTAGGAAGGAAAAATAAGTGGAAGTTTGATGCTTCGCAAAGCAGTGATTATTCCCAGTACTTTGGAGCTTGTTCCTAAATTTGACAGGAGGTGTGCAACAAAAAAGCCTCCCACTGTAAGGAAGGAAATGTTGACAAGAAAATAGTACATTAGTCTGTTCACCTGCTGTGAGCTGTCAATCACATGCAGATAATGGGTCAAATTACCCTTATCTCTTTAACAGCTAGGGAAGGTAGGTGTGAAGGGGGAGGGGAGATACCTTGAAGAACTAGATTTCAGCCTTCACAAAATAAATCAAGTTAGCATTTCTAAAAAGAAACAGCAATGAAATGCACTTTTCAGTTCTGTTCTGTAGCATTTGCACTGCTTGTGTTTGAAGTAGTCATTGAAAAAGAATAACATTTTAACCAAAAATAGGCGACTGTAACACAGCAGTGAATGCCTGTAAAATCAGTGCACTGACAGGAGCTTTAGGGAAAATGTGGCAGACATGATGTAATTTTTTGGAGACAAACAATGCATTCTGGGATACTTAGAGGCAGAATAAACAATCAGAATTATTTCAAGATGCCAGACCCCATGTGGTCAGAGTCAGAATTTGCGTATAAAAATATCTAAAAAGCTCTATAAAGAGTCCCAGAGTGGTATTAAAATGTAGGAAACACCAAACCATGATAAAATAAACATGTTTTTTGAGTCTGTGGGTGTGGTTCTCCTTTAAACAAATGATTAAAAAAGTATCTTACAACTACTGTAAAAAACACTTCTAAGGTATTTTATTGAGTGATGATCAGGGTTTTCTACAGAACATCATTCTTGCTGAGATTTCTAAGTATACGCTGGCAGCAATTCCTTACTTCTGGGAGATTTCCCTTTTCTTTGAGTTAGTGCGACCATGGAGTCAATATATATATATATATATATATATATATATATATATATATATATATATATATATAAGTTTCAAGGTGTGTAGAGGCTTGCCTCCTCATATTAGTGGTGAAGGGGCCTTGCCTCCCTGCAAAAAACATTTGTAGTTACCTTTTTTACTCTTCTGTGTTTCAGGCATTATTTTTTTGCATTTTTAATGTTCGCTTCTTTGCCATTCTGCTATCCAATGTAGAAATGTTCTATTCATATATCTTATGGAAACTACGTGCATTCATGTACAGTAGAAAACTTGCACAGTTATTACAACTCATTGAAATCAGTGAAACAGTAATGGGAACCTTAACAAAGAGAGAAAATTGATACATGGACTATGTGGCTGTCTGGATTGTGTAATAATCAAATAATTTATATTGTAAGACTAAGGAACGCTATTCAAGATGAGTTGCGAACCATAGCTAGCTTTAGGCACTAGCAAACCCTGCTGTCACTGGGGGCCCCAACAACAGAATGTTTACTTATTTTGCCACTTCATAGCATATCTGTCAAATCAGCTAAAGCTATTTCAGCAATCGTGTGTACTTAAACTGAGGGTGGTGGGGTAATAATAACTCTTTATTTTTAGTGCTTTTAAAATTCAAAGATTTCTCTGGTTATCATAACAGTGTTTTGTAACAGGCGTCACAATTCCATTAAATGAATACACGAACGGCACTTCAAACCAGGAAATCAACAGATAAAACTAATCCAAACCTAGGCGCAGGACCAAGT
The DNA here is from genome assembly GCF_019279795.1 of Protopterus annectens. Classification (NCBI taxonomy): domain Eukaryota; kingdom Metazoa; phylum Chordata; order Ceratodontiformes; family Protopteridae; genus Protopterus; species Protopterus annectens. The sequence continues at coordinate 30,790,886 of NC_056730.1, read as the reverse complement.
AAAAATAAAAAGGATTTATTCCAAGTAAATAACGAATCGTTATTTACTTGGAATAAATCCTTTTTATTTTTACTTGGTCCTGCGCCTAGGTTTGGATTGGTCTTATCTGTACAATTCCATTAAATATTTTACCACTGACATAGTGCCCCTGGCTTAGTTAAGTCCTCCTAGTGGACATTCTGTCTCCAACAAAACTACCAACATAGCCAGCTTTACCTACAATACCTGAGGTTGCAGCAAAGGTGGGGGTGGGTCTTAATCATACTTGCCTATTTGGGGGCTCTACGAAAGCTGCTGTTGGTTGGGGAAAAATGATCAAAACAATGTATTAATTTTCTGATTGCATACTTTAACCTGAGTAGGGCTGTGATATGACAATGTTAGAATAAAGCTGATTATGAACATGAGCAAGGTAAGCATTAGAAATCAGCAGCCCAGAGTGACCTATCTCAGTACATACCTTAGATTTTAAAAGGAACTGATGTTTATGATCTTCAGGGATGGTTTTCTCTTTCAGGGAGTTTTATAAATACTGGCAGAATACTAGATACTATAACTCTCAATATATTTGCTGAAGAATTCCAGCCAAAGCAAAAAGCCAAAAATAATAACAGAATAAAATCTCAAAGTCAGAAACTCATTTTAAATATATTTTCTAATTCACTTAAAAGTTATTAAAATAACACATTTTGGATCAACATGTATTTTTGGATAATAACAAGTATGAACTTATGATATCTGGATTTATTGACTGTCTGTAATGAATGATTTACCAGCAAATTAAATGTTTTGAGGGACAGAGCAAAATTATGAGGCAAAATCAGGGACAGTCTGTGAAATCAGGGATAGTGACAGTTATGCATTGCTCCTCAATAAGGTAAATAAAAGTGGCTTACCCTGCTATTGTTTGGCAACATCATTTTTTTTTTTAAACCTTTATCTTCCTACTTAAGGCGTCTCCTTGGTCGTCCGCGTGGTGTGCTGCCCCCTGGAAGCCCAGCGTTCCTAATCGGGTTGTCCCCCTCCCTGCTACTTTTCACAAGGTTTCTCTGAATCTACAAGGCAGGCCACTATAGCGTGGACACCCAGGATGCATCCCTTCTACCTCACAGTGTTAGCTATAGTTGATAGCCTTACAGAATTTGATCCTGGAAGCCCAGCGTTCCTAATCGGGTTGTCCCCCTCCCTGCTACTTTTCACAAGGTTTCTCTAAAGCTACAAGGTAGGCCACTATAGTGTGGACACCTAGGATGCATCCCTTCTACCTCACAGTGTTGGCTATAGTTGATAGCCTTACAGAATTTGCTGTATGTGCAATTTTGTCTTGTAACATTGCTACAGTAGTTTAAACAGGATCAGCACACTCGCGGAACTAACTGAGGCTATTTTTTTTATTCCTTTTTCCCTTTCTTGCAGTTGCTAGTTATGTTTTATTCTAATATTTATAGTTGAATTCCTTTCTCCAATATGCCTCTAGAGGGCAGCGGTACACAACGTCTGCTAGCATTTAATTCACTTCGTCCTGGATCTCTGTACCGCCTAACGCTACCCTCTGGTTTAGGCATAATATCTAACCATGAGATCTTACAGTAGACTCTACTTTATATAGTAAGACGTTGCTGGATTTGTATTAACTTAATTACTATATTTCCCTCAATAAGGTGTTTCTTACCTTAACTTTGTACACTAACTGTAGTAGTAACTTTAATAATACATTCCCATAATAAGGAGTTTTCTTACCTTGCTAAGCGACTTCTGTGCTTAGCTTCACTGAAAGGACTGATTGGCTCCGCACTCTCCACTAGCTGGTTCGAGGTATTGCAAGACCCTACCCCCTAGTATAGCCCTCCTCCCTAATTGGTATAAGTACAGCATTCTCCCCCCCTCACCTCTATCCCAAACGCTATATGTATTAGCTCTCCCATGCGGCACCATTTTTAAACCTTTATCTTCCCACTTAAGGCGTCTCCTTGGTTGTCCACGTGGTGTGCTGCCCGTAAGTACATATGTGTGTATTAAAACTACAGTATTCTTTATTGTAACTACTGTTATTATCATTTTTACACGGTGTTTCTGCTTTATTGCTTTTATTTGGTCCTCCTATTATGTCTATCTTCAATATACTAGTCCATATTAAGGAAAGCTGGATTGATATTTTGACCTACTGTTCCTTAATTCATGCCTAGCACAAGTGTTGTGGCCCTGTTTAAATTATTGTACTGCCATAATTCACGTGTTTAATACTGTGTTTTCATGCTAGAACTGCTATGTTATTTCATGCCTAGCATCGGCTTATTGAATATTTACAAGTGTTTTGGGCCTGATTAAATTATTATAGTGTTGTACAATAGGTAGGTAATACTGTTTTGTCATGCTTATACTGATTTGCTAGAAGGTTGGGTGTTATGTTAAGCTCTTGATGTTGAGAAGGGGTTTTTGTTGCTAATAATAAGTGGGAACAGTGCACGAGTATCCTTGCGACTGTCTCATCTTTTGGCTAAGGATACCGAAAGGGTGTTTGTTATGAAACATTGGATAATACCATAAATGCTCTGTATTTGGGCTCTGTAATACCATCTTTCTATCCTGAACATTCGCGTAAGTGGGAATAGTATGAGAGTGTGCATCCGACTGTCTTGTTTAGGCGAAGACAAACAAAATGTGCCTTACTGTTTAAACTTTTGATAACTGTACTAATGCTATGTATCTGATTGCTGTAATTACTGAAAGTTACCTATATTGCCTTTTACTTGAGCTCACATCTACTCTTGCACTTCTTTTTCCCTTCTCTTTCTCTCTATCCCTGTATGTAATTCTACCATTACTCATAACCTCCCTCTCTCTCTTCCTTTCTAGCCTGGAAGCCCAGCGTTCCTAATCGGGTTGTCCCCCTCCCTGCTACTTTTCACAAGGTTTCTCTGAAGCTACAAGGCAGGCCACTATAGCGTGGACACCCAGGACACATCCCTTCTACCTCACAGTGTTGGCTATAGTTGATAGCCTTACAGAATTTGCTGTATGTGCATTTTTTTGTCTTGTAATATTGCTACAGTAGTTTAAACAGGATCAGCACACTCGCTGAACTAACTGAGGCCGTTTTTTTATTCCTTTTTCCCTTCCTTGCAGTTGCTAGTTATGTTTTATTCTAATATTTATAGTTGAATTCCTTTCTCCAATATGCCTCTAGAGGGCAGCAGTACACAACGTCTGCTAGCATTTAATTCACTTTGTCCTGGATCTCTGTACTGCCTAACGCTACCCTCTGGTTTAGGCATAATATCTAACCATGAGATCTTACAGTAGACTCTACTTTATATAGTAAGACGTTGCTGGATTTGTATTAACTGAATTACTATATTTCCCTCAATAAGGTGTTTCTTACCTTAACTTTGTACACTAACTGTAGTAGTAACTTTAATAATACGTTCCCATAATAAGGAGTTTTCTTACCTTGCTAAGCGACTTCTGTGCTTAGCTTCACTGAAAGGACTGATTGGCTCCGCACTCTCCACTAGCTGGTTCTACCCTGCTTCGCTCCCCTCCCTACCCCCTTATCCCACCCACCCCACGTGCTCCTACGCTTATACTTCCCTCACCACACCCCCTCCTGAAAACAACCTACCCTAACAATCTACCAATTGACATAACTCCACCTCATCTCACCTATTCTACTTTCCAAACAACCCTCTCCTATACTGTCTTACCTTACTCATATACCTGTAGCTATTACTTCCTAACAAAGACCATACCCTCCCATAATTTATATTGTAGTTATATCATAACTCTTTTTCTGTAAGGTTCCATAACTCTTCTTTGCAGTATGTCTTCCAAAACTAACAGTACCCTGCCTAAGACTCCTATAACTAAAAGCAACCTAGCCAAGCTAATACTCTTACTCATACTTTCTCTAGTTCTCACACTGTCTTATCTCCTTACCGCTTATGAAAAGGCAAATAATTACCACATCAATTACTTTCTCAAACAAACAGCCATTGATTTTACTACCCAAAAATTGACTCATTTAAACATCACATCCACCTCTAACTACCTCCTAGCCAAATACCATCGACTTTCACATATTAAATGAAATAATCCAATGTTAAGGAGTCTAAAGTATCTAACCACTTTCTCCTGTAAACCATCTTTACAATTTAAAACTTCAACCCTAAAAGATGGTGACATACATCCTAACCCAGGACCCACTAATATCTCTGCTGAAACAAGACATATTATCACAAACTCCACCCTTCCAACACTAACCACTGATTCTAATGCCTTACTTATAGGACATCTTAATATCCGAAGTATTAACAACAAGGTCACCCATCTCTACACTCTCCTTGAAAATCACTCCTTTGATATTTTCTGTCTAACTGAAACTTGGTTAAAACCTTGTACTAAAGATAATGAAATAATTCCCCCAGGTTACAATATACAGAGACTGGACCGCATTACACATAAAGGTGGGGGAGTAGCACTGCTGTTTAAGACTGGACTACACATCTCCTCAGTACCCTATAACCCACTGCAGGATACTAAGGCTGAACTCCTTATTTCTAAACTACAATTAAACCCAAACAAGTCAATCTATATTATCTGTATCTATCTACCTCCTGGAAATAACTCTACCATAATAGAAAATATCCTTAGTTGGGTGTCTTCTACTTACCCACAAGAAACTATCATATTAGGAGATCTTAACTATGACTGGTCCTCAATCAATACAGACAACCCTTCCTCGCACATTAATCTTTATGGCTTTACTCAGACAATAAACACCACTACTAGAATCATTAAACCCAACAACAAAGAAAGTATATTATATTGGATTCTTATTAACAAACAACAACAAACTTATCTAGTAGGTACTTTGCCTGATGATGTAAGTGACCATACTTTAACTTACATCATAAGACAAAAGAGTGTTACTACTAACACCCCAACCTATACGATCTCACGAAGTAATAAACTCTTTAACCTACTTTTATTCAAAACTGAACTAAATGCCTACAACTGGAACCCTCTAAAAACTCTCCCACTTGAAGATGCTGTTAAATATTTTAATGCCAAATTCTTAACAATCCTTGATAAGCATGCACCAAAATGATCTATTAGAGTCAAATCTAAGCCTGCCCCCTGGCTAACTAAAGAAACAAGATAAAAATTATTACTAAGAAACAAAACATGGGCAAAGTGGAGAGCTAGCAAATCACCCTCTGATCAACAAACCTTTAGACACTTAAGAAATAGTACTAAAAAAGCCATACTTACAGACAAAAAGAACTACTATAGTAAACTGCAGCAAATTAATCACAACAATCCCCAAAGGTTCTGGTCAACCTTAAATACTACTACACCCAGGCCAGACTAGTACACCCTCTCCATCAGGGTCTGAAAAGAATACAACACATGAAACTGCTAATGCCTTTAATTCCTTTTTTACCGATACCATTAACTCACTAGCCTCTCACCTTTCCATTGACAAGTCTAGCGTCCCTAGCTACACATCTTCAAATCTCCCTACTTTCCAACTACAACCCATCTCTACCACCTTTATCCAAAAACTTATCCAAAAACTTAAACCTTGTACCCCCTCTGCTGATCAGCTACCATCAGAATACCTTCAAAAAGCAGCTGATGCAGTGGCCTATCCCATATCCATCCTTATAAACAGAACCATTAGTGAAGAAACCATCCCTGATATCTGGAAAATCTCACACATTATCCCCTTACATAAAGGAGGCAACTGTACTGAGTATTCTAATTACAGGCCTATAGCACTCTTGTCACCCTTAGCAAAAATTATGGAGAAATGTATTCACTATCAGTTAATGGGTCACTTAACTCAACATAACTTACTAGCTAACTGCCAGCACGGTTTTAGGCCATTTCATAGTACCACCACAGCTCCCCTATCCTTTACTGATTTCATCAATAAAAACCGCAACAATAATATTCTCTCATCAGCACTCTTTATAGACCTGTCAAAAGCCTTTGATATGGTTAACCACCCCCTGCTCATAAAAACCCTAGAATCTCTTTCTTTAGAACCCAAGGCTATTCGCTGGTTCACTTCCTACCTCAGCAATAGGAAACAGGCAGTTCTCTGGGATAACAAACTCTCATCTCTTCTGCGGGTCTCACTTGGTGTCCCCCAAGGCTCTATTCTTGGACCTCTTCTATTCTCCTTATTCATAAACGACCTACAAGTAGCTATACCTCAAGCTACATGCATACAATACGCAGACGATTCTACACTCATATGTTCTGCTAAAACCATTTCGGAATTACAAACACTAACACAAAATGTATTTAACGCAGTAGAGGCATGGTTCTTAAAACGCTGCCTCCTTTTGAATGCTAAAAAAAACAAACTCTTGCTCTTTAAGCCTACTATTAAGTCCTCCCCAATAGAATTCTCTATCTTATCCAAAAATGGCACACATATATCCCCTGATTCTACCACCAAGCTGCTAGGTGTCACTATAGGCAATAACCTTACCTTTGATAATCACATTAATAACACTATCAAAACTGTAAATAGAAAACTGGGCTCCTTCTACAGAATTAAAATGTTCTTAACTCCTATAGCCAAAGCTACACTTGCCCACTCTCATCTTATTTCCACTCTTCTCTATGCTTCACCTATATACACTAACCTAAAGAAAAATAATCTCTCTAAACTGGCTAATAGATACAATAGTATTGCCAGGTTTGCTACCGGAAACCAATTTAGAACTCACCACTGTCAGAACCTACAGCAACTCCACTGGCTTGAACTAAAAAACATGTTGATACTTTCCCAACTCACCTTTGCCCGTAGGATATTTTACCAACCTAATAACACACCTATACTTTCTAACCTTATTACCCCTTATACTAACCTAAATTCATTACACTCTTCAAGCAAACTTCTAGTGAGGTTAACTAAGTCTAATAACATCGCTGGTGACTCCCTATTCTCCAATACCATTGGTAAATATTGGAATCTCCTACCTACTGCTCTAACTTCCATTCCCTCCCCTGTTCTTTTTAAACAAAACCTTAAAAACACCCTAAAATACACTGGTTATGCCCATGCATCAATCCTGACTAAATTTTGTGACTTCCACAATTTTTTCTCTCTCTCTTTAACACCTTCTTTCTATTCTCCCTCTACTACCTACTTTTTGAGAAGCTTCTCTCATAATCTCCTTTTACAAGTAGGAACTATTACAATCCATTAAAGAATTTTGGATGTAAAAGTAATTTCCTGAATGTGCTTTACACTTGCCACAAATGTTTTACTGTTACAGAACCTTTCTATTTTGTATTTCTATAACCATAACTTAATTGTGTTTCTCTACATAGTATGTAAGTAGAATTTCTGTAATGTAGTCTAGAATCATGTTTAACCTGTTACTTATTTTTATATATATAATGTAACCGTGTTTTGTCTCTATGTGGAGCTTTTCTCCCCGGGCCTCTGCTGAAAATGGAAATATATCCAGTCAGACCAGTCCGGCAAACAAATGTAAAATAAATAAATAAAAATAAATAAATAAATCTATGGCTTATGATTGTGTGCGCATGTGCGAGTGTGCGTGTATCTATAAAACTGTTACTGATTTTTATCTGTGCACACCCAATAATGCCAGGACATTTACTTTACTTTTCTGGGAAGCAGTAAAAATGCAATTAAAAAGTAATAGTTCAAAAGTACGGCACAAAGTATATCACAGAACATTCAGACACTTAGCTCTTCTGGGAGTCTGGTAGCCCCCACATATCAATTGGTAGCAGTTGTGGGATAGCCACATCTCATATTAATTGTTTGATAGTGGTGAGACAGCCACATCACATATTAATTGGATTGTTGTGGTGTGGATATTGAATTCCTGTAGCTTGTGTACAGTGGTCACTGAAGGTGTTTGTACTCTAAATCAGCCATGCAGTGAACATTCAGAGTTCAGATCACAATTGTTTTATTTTGTTTGTTAGGTTAGTTAGTCAGGGAGAGCAGGAAAGCATGTCAGCAGAGGAGTATGGCAAGCTGACAAGGAGCCAGTTGGCTAAGATGTGCCAGGCTAAAGGAGTGGTGCATGGAAACCTGACTAAAGCAGACATGATTGCAGCTTTAGTCACAGCTGTATCAGAAAATAGCAAACAGGAGGATGATCAGACTGGCCGTGGAGATGTACAACACTCAGAGAATGGGCAGCTCAACCTTGTCACAGAGAACTTAAAAATACTTCTGGAGTTAGAGACCAAGCATTTAGAAATGGAAACAGCAGAGAGACTGAGACACCTGGAAGCTGAGGAGAAGGAGAGACAGAGGGAACATGAAAAAGAGATGCTGAGTATTCGTTAGAGTCATGGAGGTAATGGGGAAGGGAGTAACTGAACCCCAGACGCAAGAAAGATCAGTACATTCCTTCCACAATTTACAGAGCAGGATAATTTTAATAGTATCATTCATATGTTTGAAAGGGTATGTAAACAGTATAATGTTAACCAAGGCCTCTGGGTACAATTCCTGATCCCCTTACTCCATGGTAAAGCTGTGACTGTTCTGTCCAAACTGTTTGATAATGACATTTTAAATTATGATGTTGTAAAGAATTGTTTGCTAGAATTTTTTAAGGTAACACCTGAAACTTATAGGAAAAAGTTTTGTGAACATAGACGGAAGGCAGATGAAAATGTATGTAAATATGTAGCTGAACTAAGCACTTATTTTCATAGGTGAGTGAGTGGATGTCAAGTCACCACTTTTGAAGGGCTGGCAGACATTTTGGTGAGGGAACATGCCCTTAGCACTTTTCCTGAGGACTTGAGGGTCTGGTTAGCTGATAGACAATGCCTTACTGGAGATGAGTTGGGGAAGAAGGGAGACCTATACCTAGCAAGCAGGGCATCACTGCACAGGAAAGGGGCACCCACTGCTGCTCATGGGTCTAAGGGAACACATGGTGGGAGCCCAGACTGCCCCAACAGAATCTGCCAGTAGCAGGGGATGCCACTAGTCCAGGTACCTATGGTTAAATGTTTTAACTGCAACTAGTGGTGCCATGTAGCATATAGATGCCCACAGAGGCAAGGTGGGGAACAAAAGGTGGGAGAGCCAGTAAGTGGGAACGACAAATTGCCAACAATAAGTTGTCTTGAGACAGCAAGGGTACCAAACTACCATCCTGCAGATGTCCTGATAGGGAAGGATTTTGATAATGCAGTACTGTGTGATCATGCAGTTATATGGAGACAGGCTTGGAGACAAGCATATGGGTCTGGTAGCCTGGGGGAGACCCAGACTTACAGCCAGGACTGGTGAGGTGGTTACTTCAGTGAGGGAGCTAACCCATAGCAGTGAGACTAAAGGTGAGCCACAGTTGCTTGTGGGTACTGCTGTTTCCTTTGACAGCGTGACTGCAAGGGCAGATGTGAGTAGTAGTACCCAGGCTGACAGTGAGGCACCATTGTCAGAGGATACCAGACTTCCTGTGGAAGGGGAGCTGGGAAGAGTTGCAAAGAGAGAGTTGAAACATGCTCAGCTTTCAGACCCTACATTACAAGGCCTGAGGCCGGTAGCTAGGGATGTACCTGATTCTCAAGGGAAGGGTGAATCTGTATACTGGGGCAAAGGATTACTGTACAGAGAGTGGACCCCTGAGGGAAGGCTAGAGTGTGAGAGAATACAGCAGTTATAAGTGCCTAGAGCCTACCGTCTGGCACTTCTAACCATAGCCCATGATATTCCCTTTGCAGATCATATGGATATTGTGAGGCCTCTGAGTACCACAAGTTCCACAGGGAAAAAGTATATCCTAGTGGTAGTAGATTATGCTACCAGATATCCTGAGACAGTGGCTCTGTCTTTCACTGAGGCAGAAAGGTGGCAAATGCTTTGTTAGAGATTGTCAGCAGGGTAGGTTTCCGAAAAGAAATACTGACTGACATAGGTGCCAATTTCATGTCAGACCTGCTGACTTTTTTGTGGAAGTACTGTGGGGTGAAGTACCTAAAGTCCCCCTTTACCATCCCCCAGACTAATGGTCTTGTTGAGAGATTATACTCTACACTCAAGACCATGCTACGGGCATTTGCATATGAGCTTAAGAGGGACTGGGACAAATATTTACCCCATCTGTTGTTTGCTTCCAGAGAGGTTCCCAGTAATCCACAGGTTTTTTCATTCTTTGAGTTGTTGTACGGGCATAGTGTGAGGGGGCCTCTAGATTTAATTCGAGATGAGTTGGAGGGTGAGTGTGAATCCCACAAGGAGTCTGTTGTAGCATATTTCCTAAACCTCAGGACAAGGCTCAGGGAACTCATAGGCATAGCCCAGGAGAACCTGGCAGAAACCCAACAACAGAAAAAGATCTGGTATGACAGGAATGCTTGAACTAGAGACTATGCTGTAGGGCAGCAGGTAATGGTTGTCATTCCTGTCAGACACAACAAGCTGCAGGCAGCTTGGGAAGGACCCTACAAGGTGGTAAGGAAGGTCAGTGATGTTAACTACATGGTAGAACTGTTAGGCAGAAGGCAGGGGCACAAACTGTACCATGTTAACATGATGAATCCTTACCATGCTAGGGAGGCCCTTGTGCTGAGTATTTGCAGTAGATGGCAGGAGGAGTCTGATAGAGATCTGGTGACTGATCTCAGTGAGGCTTGGACTGACACCTCAGTGGAAGGGGTAGCAATGTTCCAGCAGCTATCCTCTACCTAGGTTTGATAAATCCAAGCAGTGTTACAGGAGTTTGGGGACATGTTCATGGAGAAACCAGGGTGCACCCACCTGGTGCAGCACCATATGGATACAGAACCCCAAATGCCTATTAGGCATGCTCCTTATACGGTGCCTGAGAGAGTCAAACAGACTCTGAGGGAGGAAATGTTGGAACTCAGGGTAATTCAGGAGTCTAGCAGTCCCTGGGCCTCTCCAGTGGTGCTGATACCTAAGAAGGATGGCAGCACCAGGCTCTGTGTGGACTAAAGGAAATTAAATACATACACAGAGTCAGATGCTTACTCCATGCCTAGGACAGATGAAGCCCTAGAGCAGCTTGGTGGGGCTAAGTATCTTACCACCACTGATCTTACCAAGGGTTACTGGCAGGTGCCCTTGACTCCCAGTGTTAGAGAGAGGACAGCCTTTGTGACTCCCTTTTGGCTTGTATGAATTCACAAAGATGACCTTTGGGATGAAAAATGCTCCAATGACTTTCCAGAGGCTGGCAGATCATATCCTAGCAGGAGCAGGAGGGTTTGCCCTTGCTTACCTAGATGATATTGCCATCTACAGCCATTCCTGGCAAGAGCACCTTCAGCATGTCAGGGAGGTGCTGGGCAGACTACAGAGGGCAGGATTGACCATTAAGCCCAGGAAATGTCAGGTTGGTATGGCAGAAGTCTCCTACCTAGGACATAGAGTGAGGAGTGGTAAGATCAGGCCAGAACTGCCCAACGTGGAAACCATTCAGGCATGACCTGCACCTGTGACCAAAATCAAGTGAGGGCATTTTTAGGGACAACAGGGTACTACAGAAAGTTGGTCCTCAGTTATAGTACCATAGCTGCTCTCCTCACAGACCTGACAAGGACAAACAGGCCAGATAAGGTAGTGTGGACTCCAGCATGTGAGCAGGCATTCCAGAAGCTTAAAGGAGCTTTGGGAGGACCCCCTTGTGTTAGTCAGTCCAAATTACAACAAATAATTTGTTGTGCAGGTGGATGCTTCAAACCATGGGGTGGGGGCTGTACTTAGCCAGTTTCGTCAGAGGGAGAAGAGCACCCAGGGGTTTATCTCAGTCTTAGGCTCCAACCCAAGGAGGAATACTATGCAGCTGTAGAAAAGGAGTGTCTAGCCATAGTGTGGGCACTGCAGAAACCGCAGCCTTATCTGTAGGGAGGAAAATTCACTGTAGTTACGGATCGCAATCCCCTATAATGGTTACATTGAGCCAGCCAGCAAAATGCCAAGTTGCTAAGGTGGAGCCTAGGATTGCAAGCATATGATATGTCAGTGCAGCACCGCAGT